>NC_089749.1:54663607-54683607 GCF_040412425.1 Macrobrachium rosenbergii | reverse complement strand
ATATATATATATATATATACACACATATGTACACATATACTTATGTATAAAAGACATGATGAGATAAAACATACATTATATGTACAATGGAAATGAACTACCTTCATGATTTAAAGCCGGTTTATCTTATCTAATCAATATAGATTCTAAAATCATAAGCTCTGGTTCATTTCTGGTAACTGTCGATATTTTATTGTGTATATGTGTATATACATACATACATACATACACACACATATATTACATATATATATATATATATATATATATATATATATATATATATATATATATATATATATATATATATATATATATATATATATATATACACAAACAAATTATCAAATTTTACGTTGGATGTCCAATGTCAAAGGTTATCAGAAAGTTCACCTTCGTCAGAAACAGGATGGGTGACCAAACAGGATGGGTGACCACCAAGATATACAGGACGAAGTCTGTGCACAAACATATTCACTTTAAACTGCGTTCCAAAAATGACGCAATGTCGGGATGATGCGTCCAAACGGTGACGTCAAAGCCTGGCCGACCATTAATTCTTCTAGCCTACGCCGTCACTCACCCTAAAATTTCCATATTTTTTGACGCCTTTATGCGTCATAGATGACATCACGCCCAACAACCCGAGTCCGGCAGTGTGCGTCCTCTTGAAATACAGACGAGGGTAAACGTATATTGACTCTCTAAATCCCTATTTATAAATTCATTCACATATAGCTCTTCTTCAATTTTTCTAAGCTATTAATTCACGTGGCTTAAAAATGCTGCGATTCAATTGATGCGTGAAATCAAAAGGGTCTTTTCCCTTCGTGATAATTGTCGATTCATGTATATAATATACCTATACAAAAATAATTCATTTAATTATAACCTACAGAATAAAAGTCAAGAATACACACGTCTGCAAACAAACATCCTATTTTTACTATAGTGGCGGCGGTGTCATGCTTTATTCGTAGTGGTGATGTCATTCGAAGATACTTCTAATTACGGATCCTACTTTGATCATTTTATTCGCGGCTGTGTACTTCTATACTTTTAATATTTCCGCGTCATTTTAGGGGCTTCAGATGTCTCACAAAATAATAGAAATGTGGTAAAAATTGCAGTTATAAAAGATACTTATAAAAGGTACGAAATTCAGGGGACCATTATACACTACTGTGAACAGCTGTCCATCACTGTGGGCCTTGTGCAGCCGAATTTTGGGGCACGTTATGGTGTTTCCTTCAAGGTATGTATGATAAAACCACCACTTACAGCTTAACACATCCAAAATGTGCAGTCTCCCATTTCATTTCCATTCGAATTTAAATCTTATGTACTGCACACGTAATTCAGAACTGATAAAATTCTTGAAATTCCTGCACTAAGTCAACTAGCCATAATAAAAGAAATTGATGTCTCTGACGCGTCTGAAATAAACTGTCTTGCCTACATACCTGAAGTAATCCACATCTTATAATAATCCACATAAAAGTTACATATCCGAATACCTGATTACAAAAGTGGTTTTCAAAAAATCCATGGAGGTATTTACTGTTCATTAAAACCATGAGACGTATTTCCTAAAATGGCTAAAACATCGTGAATTTGCACTTTCGTAAAAGCGATTTCACATCAACATTAACATTTTACAATGTAAATTTTAGAGCTTAACTCTGTTAATAGAATTATAAATATATTAACAAAAAATTGGCCAATAAAATGAGCCAATACATTTGCAAATTATTTTGTAAGTCTATAGTAATATGTACTATCCTTAGATGTTTTAGGTCGCAAAGGAAAGACATTCTTGAGTTCAGTTTGGTAAACACACACACACACACACACACACACGTCAAATTTTCATATGTCGGAACATCACTCAAAAGGAAATTCGTCTGTTTCTGTATTCCAAATTATCAATGAAAGCAACAGCATTACTCTCATCACCTTCAACGTTATTTTGATGGAATTATTTTTTTGTAACTCTCTATCCAATCTAAACCACCTCGGTACACAATTCAGGAAACTGAAACATTGCAAAAAACTTACGACCATTACAAGATAATGATTATCAGTTTTAATTTAAGAAGATACATATTAAAGAGCAGATCTTGTGTTGAGTTTTAGAGTTAACGATTATCCCAAATCAAGAACTAAAATTTCTTTTTCATATAAAATATGAAGACTGATTAAAAAATGAAGCGGGATACCTACCCTTAAACTTATTCCATTCACTTTGTATACATTATATTTGAAAGTTTCCTCTCTGGACGATTCTTAAATGTTGTGATTTTATTATTACACCTGGATGATTCCACAGTCTCAAATATATCCCCTAAAACATCGCGGGTCACATTTTGTTTCAACATACAGGGGTTTCCAGAGTTATGAAATATAAGTAATTCTGAAACTTCAGCCTCCTTCAACAGCTATCCTTTGCGATGAAGTATGTTTACCTTTTATTCTTTTAATTTTTTGTTGTTTCATTCTCACTGGAAAGACGTATTAACTTGGGTAGTGTGGGCAGATTCTATTCTTAAAATACCTTAGAATTATTACGTTATTTACACTGCTCTTTCAATGGAACTTGCCTACAGCATTCTCATTAAATAGTTATAAATGAAGTAGCCTACGCATAACGACACAAAATAATTATTCGGGTACATCAGTGCTACAACCACTTATATGACAAGGATTCCAGCACCTGTAAAATGCAGAACGACTAAAACAGCTCCATGTCTACGAAACAAAGCTGTGAGGCTGTAGTTGATGTCTTGCTAAAATATTGGAATCGCACGAATGCAATCATTAATAATAATTTCATCTGACTAAAAATAAGACATTGAGATATTAATAGCAAAATGAAATGATATTCTAGACAATTCAGTAATGCCTTGAGCAATCCGGCAAAAGCGCTCCAAATGCTTTTGTCTCTTACCGTACTCCACTTTTGTTTTCCTCTCCCATACCGTTCTCACCCTCGTGACTATTACAATAGATTCCTTATTAAATGTTTATAGATCAATCTTATTCATAAATGCTGTCTCGTCACAGATAATTCTCTCAAATGTTAATAATAATTAATCTTGAGAAAAAGTCAAGGTATCTGCATCCAGCCTTCTAGAATCAACAGGTAAGAGTCTGATGAGGTAAAACCTAGTTGCTGCAACACATACGTTTGTCCTATGAAACTGTGAAATCATCATTTTGTATGATGGCAACAACACTTTGGTTCCTTTTGGAGAAAAGATTATGACCAGAATGTGTGAGACTTGTTACCTAATTCTAAGGCGACGATATTTTCACCACATACATAAGGACACTTTTTAAATACAGCCAATTTAAGCGGTTTTAACCTACGAAGTTCGTACAATTTTATTCTAGAATCATCCTTTGTAACCCGATAAAAAAAAACTATTAACGATCCATTGTTATCTATTAACTTCTTAAAAATACCAATCAACTAAAACAAGCTTGTCCATTTTACATTATATATCTATGAAAGGAAAATCATCTCTCAAACGCCATCCCAACCCGTGATGTAAAGCCCCATCTTTTCACCTCATGTCTTAAATCACGACGTTCATATTGCTAATAAAAAAAATGCCATTATAGATGGAACAATAAAATCACGCAGAACACTCCAATGAACATTTCACGTGTTCAACTACATAATAATATATCAAAATTTTAAAAACTCAATCATAATAAAAGACTACAATATTAAAAAATAGTCATGACTTGCCCTTCTGTGTATGGGAAAACCAATCTTTCTAAATAAAAAGACAAATGTCCATTTTAAAGATGAACAAAAAAAATTACACATTAAGGTAGTTACAAATGTCATGCCCTACATGGAACAATAATCCTTTCAGGTGTCTACATCTCATGGCACGTATTGTGTTGCCATTTCCCGCAGTGCTTGCATCACACCCATTATCATTATCTCGTTGAAGAAGAGAATTAGGGCACCTACGAATAACAGGATTACTCACAGTGGAAGGTATTTTGGTTCGTGTTCCATATGTGTGTGTGTGTATGTGTATGTGTGTGTATGATCTACACACTATGCAATCATTCTACACCGAAATTAAGATCAATTTAGTACAAAATTCGCGATTTTTTTTTCTGAACGGCATACGACAAAATAAATAGTAAAAATCGATCAAAATTACCAATACGTCAATACGATGAAGTGAATGTAAATTGCCTGTAAACATTTTCTTCTTACATATTAAACTTTTAATATGGCAAGAAATGCAATAGTTTAGTCTCCAAGGGATTATGATCACAGACCTAACATTAACTCTGAATAATCTGACTTACCTGAAATAAAGTAACGAGATCGGATAACTATTAATATATTTTGATTCACCCGAATAAAAGCACTACACGAACAATATCAGACAAGCAAAATAATAACAGTTCTTTTCCTAAAAGAATGTGTACCTAAGGTTCTTGTAGGGATGTAAAAAAACAAGATGTATTTGTGGAACACAATTTTTTTAGAGATGGTGAATTCCCATTTGACCTTTGCGTGCTCTGCATACCCTTGACTTCACTCTACTTCAGCTTCATTAGTTGAGTATGCATGCTTAAGATGATTTATGTTTAACCTCGCATGGTTCAAATGTTATAACCTTACCAAGGTCAAATTCCTTTGACCTCTGTATACGAACTTGTCCTTCACCTCGTTCTGCACATCAGCTTAACCAGCATGCCAGATATAAAATACCCTTCTCGTATATTTCACAACTTATGGCTGAGGTTAATTTCATACCTGGCCTTTGACCGCAAGGCATGACCTTGATCTTCACTCCTGGGTCCTTCAAATTGAATGGCGAATAACCAGTACCCAGATACGATATATGTGAGTGACATCTTATTCCTCAAGGTTGTTATAATTACAGCGATTTAACAAAGATAACTCGAAACTTAATGGCAGTACAGACCAACAGACGTACCTATTGCTAGTTACCACAGGGCAATAAAACTGTGCCATAACAAAAGAACAATACCAACAAATGTAATTAAGCGAAAATAAAAGATAAAAATTGGGTAAAATTACGTCACTAGCAACATTTAAAAAACAGAGAGAGAGAGAGAGAGAGAGAGAGAGAGAGAGAGAGAGAGAGAGAGAGAGAGAGAGAGAGAGAGACTATTTCCTGTATTAAGAGAACGGGCATTTTCATTGCAAAAAAAAGAAAAAAATAACAATTAAATAAACTACTAAAACAAAAGGAGTGTGGGACACTATTAACAGTGTTTCCCCTTTCGTGATATCAAGGATTTCCTTCTCTCAAAAATTAACGAGGGGAAAAAATCCTTACCTGCAAGTTATTGGTCCTTTCCCTGACCATTCAATTTGCCAAAAGAGAAAAATACATCATAAAGAACGGCAAATCGCCATTTTGGAAACAGTAAGCCATCCACCATTTTAAGAAGAGGACGTCATAAAACAAGAAATCCATCGCGCGTCTCTACTCGAGCGCATAACAACATTACGGGAGGCCTTGAAGCCCAGACGAAACTTGGCCATATATTTTTCGATACCGTCGAGGAGAAATGCGCCACCATCTCCGAATCCGCTTATTTTTCGAAGCTGAGCTTTCGAAAAACAAAGATGAATAAATAATATGAAAATGGAAATATTTTTTTTTTCTCCACAGCGGGCGCTTGCCGTTGCTCACATTTCCCACTGGCGAAGTTTTCCACATTCGGGAAGTTTGTCACCACGAACGTTTTCCTCTACGTGAAGTTTGTCGATATCGAAGTTTTTCTTGGCCAGTGTTTCCTGCTGAGGGCATTCAGTCGCCAGTGTTTCCTGCTGAGGGCATTCAGTCGCCACCGTTTCCCACTGCAGACGTTTTTCACCACCAACGTTTCCCATTGTAGACGTTTTCACCACCAACGTTTCCCATTGTAGACGTTTATCACCACCAACGTTTCCCACTGCAGACGTTTTTCACCACCAACGTTTCCCACTGCAGACGTTTTTCACCACCAACGTTTCCCACTGCAGACGTTTTTCACCACCAACGTTTCCCACTGCAGACGTTTCCCACCACCAACGTTTTTCGTTTTTCACCAACGTTTCCCACTGCAGACGTTTTTCATCACCAACGTTTCCCACTGCAGACGTTTTTCCCACTGGAGACGTTTTTCACCACCAACATTTCCCACTGCAGACGTTTTTCACCACCAACGTTTACCACCAGACGTTTTTCACCACCAACGTTTCCACTGCAGACGTTTTTCACCACCAACGATTCCCACTGCAGACGTTTTTCACCACCAACGATTCCCACTGCAGATGTTTTTCACCACCAACGATTCCCACTGCAGACGTTTTTCACCACCAACGTTTCCCACTGCAGACGTTTTTCACCACCAACCAGACGTTTTTCACCACCAACGATTCCCACTGCAGACGTTTTTCACCACCAACGTTTCCCACTGCAGACGTTTTTCACCACCAACGTTTCCCACTGCAGACGTTTTTCACCACCAACGTTTCCCACTGCAGACGTTTTTCACCACCAACGATTCCCACTGTAGACGTTTTTCACCACCAACATTTCCCACTGTAGACGTTTTTCACCACCAACGTTTCCCACTGTAGAAGTTTATCACTCCCAACGTTTACCACTGAAAAAGTTTTCCACTGCAGACGTTTTCCATCGCAATTCTTCCCCACTACGGAAGTTTGTCATAGTCAATGTTTTCCCCACTACGTACCTTTGCCATTGCAATGGTTTATTTGACAAGAGAAATGAATCGTGAGGTTTCACGTTTCCGACCGAGACCAATATTGCAATTTGGATCAACAGTGGAAATGAAATATACCGGAGCCTTTTCATTTCTCTTTCCTTTTTTCTCATTTTGCACTGGCAGGAAGAATGACAGCACACACGAATTTAAAGTGCATGGCCAAGGTAAGTCTCTCTCTCTCTCTCTCTCTCTCTCTCTCTCTCTCTCTCTCTCTCTCTCTCTCTCTCTCTCTCTCATAGATCTCTGAGTTTATCTGAATAAAGTAAAAAAGCAAAATTGGAATATACACCAATCCGTTCAACAAGAAAACAAAGATTAACGATACAATCTTATTTGTGCATGAGAGAGAGAGAGAGAGAGAGAGAGAGAGAGAGAGAGAGAGAGAGAGAGATTACTTAGGTCATACACTTTAAATACAGACTCCAACATCTTGAAAACAAGCTAGAGTTTTGATATATTCCTACCCCTAGCTTACTTTATAGTTAAGAGATTCATCAAAAGACAGTGCAAAGAAACCAACACTGCAATAAATACATACACAATATCAGACTACAAAGTTTGGGAAAGTTTATGAAATAAGTCTGGAGTGATTCAATGCACGGAATAAAACCCTGGTTGCCTACGTAAACACTCAACAGCAATTCGTAAAAAGGCGATGTGCTGCCTCATCGCCAGTAAACGTGGGAAAAAGCTACTGCCGTTTCTATATTTGAAGCGAGAGGAGGAAGAAAAGTGAGTTTAATGAGAACGAAGAGGTGGATGATACGGAGACGAGTGGGCATTTAATGCTCCCAATGAGAGGGGACGGGGCTCAATTTTGCTCTGACGTCACCCATCAGTTCTCTCCCCTCTCTCATTTTCTTCATTAAGTATCGGGTTTTCACCAGGAGACGAGATCGGTGTTGCCTCTGGGAGTTCTTGTTTCCCTGCGGATTTGGAGAAAATGCAGATTTGCGGAAAAATCAGATTTCTTTCTTTTTTTACTGGCGACTGGTAGCGCGGCCCGAGTAAAATTAGGGGGCAAGGGGGTTTCTGCTGGGAGTAAAATTAGGGGGTAAGGGGTTTCTGCTGGAGTTAGCTGTTTGTCATATGCGGGGATTTTAGTTCGCATTTCTAAAGATATAAATCTAGTGTTCTGCCGGGAAGGCCTATAGTCGATTTAAATGTTTATCTATCCGGCTTTTCGGCAAAATCGTTGATTATCCTTAATGGAAATTGTAAATTACGGAATGAAATATGTGTACATCACCGCAAATGAAAGTTCAACACATACACGCACAGAGAGAGAGAGAGAGAGAGAGAGAGAGAGAGAGAGAGAGAGAGAGAGAGAGAGAGAGAGAGAGAGAGTAGACTAATTTAAATGTAGAGAGAGAGAGAGAGAGAGAGAGTAATTTAAATGTGTGAGAGAGAGAGAGAGAGAGAGAGAGAGAGAGAGAGAGAGAGAGACTAATTTAAATGTAATTTGTGTACGTGAGAGAGAGAGAGAGAGAGAGAGAGAGAGAGAGAGAGAGAGAGAGAGAGAAACGGGGCATCTCATTTAAATCTAAAAAGCCAGCTTTGAAATGGTAAAGGTTAAAGCATCCTCTCCCTACCCATACGTTCGTAGGAACAGGACAAATGGCGACGCACCTCATTGAAATCTTCTTCCTTCTTTGGGAAATAGGGGGAGACGGTTAAAACAAAGGAGCCGGATGATTATTGTTCTAACGAATGTGGTTACGCCTCAGTGAAAAGAAATCCTACGGAAGGAGAGCTAATAAGGTAAGGAGACTCTTTGTTTATACAGGTCTGTGTAGGATCTTAATTAAGCCTGCTTGACGAAATGAAGGTATGTATAATTAATGCTAAGAGCTACTGTACACACACACATACGAATACATACACATATACGTATACATATATACATATGTATACGTATATAAGGATTATTAAGGATAATAATCAATGATTTCGCTAAAAAGCTACATAATTAAACTTTGAATCGACGATAGGTCTTCCCGGCAGAACACAAGTCCCTTTATAATTTTGTTTTTGGATGTTTTATTCATGAAGCAACGTAGAAAGCAACAGCAGGTACTTAGCTTTTAACAAATACTTTTACCTAATTAGAATCACCTTACGACGCCAGAGAAAGAAGTGTATCCATCAATTTCCAAAAATATTTAATAAATTAAAACTTGAGGCTCAGAGAGAGAGATAGAAGAGAGAGATTACCAGATTTAATACAAAACTTAAAAATCCACCTGATATTAATAATCCCAAAATATTATAAAATATATATGATATTAATATATATATATATATATATATATATATATATATATATATATATATATATATATATATATATATATATATATATATATATATATATATATATATATATATATATATATATATATATATATATATAGTATTTGCATGTAATGTAAAATACATTCTCTAAACCGTTATTTTCAAGCTAAAAGAAAACACCGTTTTCGTATTACGGGTAACACCCTGGTGATAATGATGATTAATTCTATAGCAGCTATGTTGATTTTTTCAATACATAGATTACTGTTGATATTTTCAATGTCAATCTTCCTACGGAATTATTGCTGCTCTTTATCTAATGAGAAAGAGTCAACTTTACAAAGCTGACTGAAATGAAGTATGGCTGTTGCTGCTGACAAAGGAAAAAATCTGGAGCTCTAGAGTTGGACTCTCCATTTGAAGCTCTAGAGTTGAACTGTCCACTTAACGTATGGAATAATAATAATAATAATAATAATAATAATAATAATAATAATAATAATAATGACTATAGATCTAAGTGGGATGCGGTGATTTAGTCCTCCTGGGGAAATGGGGGAGGATAGCCTATTCAGGAAGAGGTTCAACTGAAAAGTTCTAAGAGAAACAGCAAAGCTCTGTGGAAAAAAAGGTGCTACGTTTGCCTTCCCGCAAAGGTTTTTGGCGAATAAACAATACAAGTCGGCTGAAGCTTTAGCCATTATCCTTCTGAGCAAATGGACCAACAGGCTGTGAGAGCTCTCATCGCGGAGAAAAAAAAAAAAATTCTAGACTTAACAATTCACGGATAATGTGCTGTCAGTTTTTTTTTCTAGAAGACAAGCCCCTCTGAAAGGGTATGGTTTGGTGAAATTTTTTCTTTTATTATCTATTCCTGTCAATCGACCTCTCATAAATAATTCCGATCCCAGCTCGAGATCTGATATGGACATTTCAGAGTTCCGTTTCAAAAAAGCTTTTCCGAAGAACTTCCCGTTATCTAATTACGCCGTCAGCCACATAACGCATCAGCATATTCCAATAAGCCGCTCTGATGGTTATATCACCATCTGGTTGACGTGCTCTCTCTCTCTCTTTGGAAATGTATAATAAATATGTAGTTCCGCCGTCAACTGCAGCGTCGTCAACACATGTCAGGTTCCATAAGCTTCTAAATGGCTCTCCGATGTAAACACCAAAATCAGGCTGATTCAGAGAAGGAACAATAGCTACTGCTGATTGTAAGAAAAAGAAAGGGGAAGACCGGAAACATAAATGAGCTGTTTCTTGTCGTTTCATACGAAAAATAATGTTTGCAATGCCGACACACACACACATTATACATATATATATATATATATATATATATATATATATATATATATATATATATATATATATATATATATATATATATATATATATATATATATATATATAATGTGTGTGTATATATATATATATATAGATATATGTATAACTGAATCACGAAAATATGGAATATATATATATATATATAAGATAAAATCCACGAAGGAAAGTGGACACACTCCTGTGTTTCCCTTTCCGAAAATATCGTGTGATGATTTTATAAAGATAAAATCCACGAAGTATAGGGAAACACTCCATATATATATATATATACAGTATATATATATATATATATATATATATACATATATACATATATATATATATATATATATATATATATATATATATATACATACACATACATATATATATATATATATATATATATATATATATATATATATATGTATATATACATATACACAACACTGATAATCTTCTCAGACACGAAGATATATCACTCTCAGCATTAAGATCAATGTTTCTGAGAGCACTTAATATCTGCAGTCTGGAATTTACCACTGAAAAATTAAATTAACATTTCAAGGTGATATTCAAAATAACCTAAAATCGGAAGATATTAATTAATTACAGTCTAGCATTAGCAAGAAAAACGTTTTACACACAACAGGAGAAAAGCAGAAAATTGAATTTTTTATCTTTCTTATATCACCCAACTAAAGAATCTGTTGTCTGGCCCCTATGATTACCTGATTTTTGTGCATTTCCATATCCTAACGCCAGTGGCATGTAATACTCCAACTGTAATTGTCTTAAAAACAATGAAGAATTTTCTATAACATACCATACAAGTGCGCAAGTTTCTTTGTAGGACAACCTGGGAAATCACTCGAAAAACGAATTTTGAATCATAAATATATATGAGAACAAATAATACAAGTAATGCTTTATGTCTTCCTAGCAGTACATGCAATTTACCAGCTGAATGGCCCCGACCAAAGATTTTGACTAACAGAACGGGTTTAACTGAAAAAGTTGTTACAGAGCAGTTTACATTTTTCACAGGAACTGAAGACATTTCAAGTAATCTCCTAGTTTATATAAACAAGACCACGTTATTAGTTAACTATAATAGAATGTGCGTTTGTTAAAATGCATCTTCTGCTATACTGGTTTCAATGTAGGATATTGCTTCACTTGATATTTCAGTAATTTTCAGTTGTTTAACTAGAAGTTTTCCTTTTATTGTACTTTGTTACCGTTATTATTCAGTTAAAACTACTAGTTTCAACTAAAAACACATACGCAGTTACAGTACGTTTTAAGATTTTACACCTTGTTTTGGGTACATACATACACACATACTCAAATTTTTTCTTTCCTTAATAAACGCTCCAAGAAGGGGTTCACTGTCGGACGAAACTGTTGAGCATTTTTTAACACTTTCCATTTTCCATTTCTCTTTCTCCTAGGTGGAATATATATATATATATATATATATATATATATATATATATATATATATATATATATATATGTATATATATATATATATTTATATATATATATTATAGTGAATGCATGACTTTTCTTAAACTTAATATATATATATATATATATATATATATATATATATATATATATATATATATATATATATATATATATATATACTAAATTTAACATATATTAAATTTAAGAGAGAGTCATACATTTACTCTATAATTAATTGGCCTATTGGGTATACGTTCACTAGATAAGCCGTTTTGATAATAAAGCCGGAACTTAATTGTCCTATTACATTGCTAACCGGAGATTTAACGCTGATTTTAGTCATCGACGGAGTCTAAGCTACATATATACACTAAAGACAAGTGTTGAAATGATAAGTCAATGAATCAAATATAACGAGAACACCAATGTAAGAAGACCAAATCTAGATACAAGGACAACACTGCTCCCATGCACATACTCATTTTAATGAAGCAATCTGCAGGTATTACGTTAAAATCATGTCTCCTTTTCTGTAGACACTGTAGATAGATAGAATATACAATTTAGGCCGAAGGTCAAGCGCTGGGACCTATGAGGTCATGCAGCGCTGAAAGGAAAACTGAGAGTAAGAGGTTTAAATGATGTAACAGGAGGAAAACCTCGCATTTGCACTAAGAAACAACTGTTAGAAGAGGGTGAAAAGTAAGATGGGAGAAAGACTGCGAATGGGAGTACACTAAATTGTGGACACAGTGTTGTTGCTTATCCCTAAACATACATACATGCACAGTTTGTGTGTTTGTACATTACCATACAAGCAGTCCATTAAGTTATGCCTTACAACGCAGAGAACATTACACTCACGCTTCTCAGAAATGGGAACACGGGCGATTACGCCCAGCGCTTTTGATTAGGGATTCTGACCAACGTGAAAAAAAGCAAACCCACATTCGACATTTTTACCAGCCGGTTAAAGCGACATCGTGGTTGCAGTAGCCACTGCAACTGTTGAGAGAGAGAGAGAGAGAGAGAGAGAGAGAGAGAGAGAGAGAGAGAGAGAGGGAGAGGACTTCCGTCGCAATGGCAATGGTCATCGATGTCTTCAAAGCGAAAAGAGGGTGAGAAAGAGGGAAAAGGAAGAAAAGAACATGGCACGAGGAGAGAGAGAGAGAGAGAGAGAGAGAGAGAGAGAGAGAGAGAGAGAGAGAGAGAGAGAGGAGTTGAAAGTCAGCAGACGGGGGTTGGAAGGAGAAAGAAGTGGTGGTTGTTGGTAGGTGATGACAAGAATAAGAGACTTGAAAGAAGGGGAAAATGAAGAGGGGAAAGATGGACAACAAGGAGAGAAGAGGGACGGGAGAAGAACAGAACCGAGAATAAATGCGGAGAAAGAGAAGAGAGAGAAAAGTGGAGGGGAAAAAAGGAGAAAAAAGTAGGGAAAGTCGGGAAGGGGTAACGGAATGAAAGGTTAATAGGATAGACAGGAGGAGGAGGAGGAGGAGGAGGAGGAGGAGGAGAAGGAGGAGGAAGAGGAGGAGGAGGAAAGGGGCGAGAGGAAAGGTGAGGGGGAAGAGGGCGTGGGTGAGGGAAACGAAAGGGGATAGGGAGATCCAATAGCGAGCAATACGCAAGCCATTGTTATCTCTCGATTTGTATGCAAGCTGCAAAAGTCCCTAGCAAAGATTCGCACTGCCGATACTGAGAGAGAGAGAGAGAGAGAGAGAGAGAGAGAGAGAGAGAGAGAGAGAGAGTAATCTTTCTAAAAAAAAAAGTACGCAGGTATCCTGAAAGAGGGATAAAGGAAAAAATATTAATACTGTAATGTATAAAAAGAGAAAGACGATAGTCTGAAATATAAAAAACTAGTCTATTTTGCTCAAAAAGATGATAACTTGTATGAGAGAGAGAGAGAGAGAGAGAGAGAGAGAGAGAGAGAGAGAGAGAGAGAGAGAGAGAGAGAGACTGTTACTGAATATTCGCGTGCGGAGCAACTAAAAAGTTCAGGCAGCGAGTCATGTTTACACATTACGGTGCAATGAGGGCAAATGCCTATTCTAATTCAATGCCGCCTGGGGCAACGTTCGTTTGGGCATTGCCACTAGGGTACACGTAAAACAGTCTGCTAAAGGCATGATCGGTGCATTAAACTCCATTAATATGCCATATATAATGCAATTTCCAGTTTAAATATAATGTATTTAATCTTTTTAGCAAAATCCATTATTCACAGACAAAAAAATCTAAAAGGCGCGGTACACGCCAGTTTCCTACATGGAAAATGAGGGCTCCAATACAAACGTGCAACACATAAAGTTTAATAACTACACATAACAGAAAAATTACTTCACAAAGCTCTGAATGCAAACAGCAACAGTAATATTAAGAGGATATCAACAACAACAACAACAAAAAGAGTGGTAATAATAATGTTAATAAACAAAATGGAGCAGCTCCCCTGTACCAAGCACAGGCCTTCCATAACCCTGCCCCCGCCTTCCCCGCCCATGAGGCTGAATGTAAAGGTTAACGCGGCCCGTAAATGGGGTGTGTCGCCTCTGAAGGCTTCTAAAAATACTGCTGCATTATGGAGTTTGCCATCACCACCACCCCCACCAACTTAATACAACGATTACCCTCGTCAAATGACATTACCCTTTGATATTTTATGATTTTAATTAACAATCTACAAAAGGAACACTAGCTCAGTAATTATGATTCAATTCCGGTTTGTTATATAATCTATTAACTTATCTGTAAAATGGATCGGCTCCTTATTCTACGTCTCTTTGTGAAAACTCATAGTGAATTCTTTTCAGAACTAGCTGTTTCTCTCTCTCTCTCTCTCTGATCCTTACTAATGAAAAAAACAAGATATCACATATTCTCCAGGAGTCTCCCCATCGCCCAGCCAAAGATAGTTTTTTTTTTTCTTTCTTAAATTATGTCGTTCCCTTTCGGAGAACTTTCCCTTGCTATATGTCGAAAGGGGGAAGGGGAAAGGGAGAAGGGGGAATTGGGAGGGGGAGGGTAGGTAAAAGGAAACCGACCTTCTCTTTTAAGAAGTTCCCCCTGCCTCTTAACAATGACCGGCATCCTTACCTTTCATGAAGGTCCTCATTCACTTTAAAACACCCACATTCTTTTCCTTCCTTCCACTCTTCTTCACCTTATTCTTGTCCTTTCCTCCCTATTCTTAACCTTACTCTTATCCTTCCATCCTCCTTCACCCACCTTATGTTTCTCCTTCCCTTTTCTCTAACCCACCTTATATTTCTCCTTCCCTTTCCTCTTACCCACCTTACGTTTCTCCCTCCATTTCCTCTTACCCACCTTATGTTTCTCCTTCCCTTTTCTCTCACCAACCTTATGTTTCTCCTTCCCTTTCCTCTTACCCACCTTATGTTTCTCTCACCCACCTTATGTTTCTCCTTCCCTTTCCTCTTACCCACCTTACGTTTCTTTCTTATGTTTCTCCTTCCTTTTCTCCACCTTATGTTTCTCCTTCCCTTTCTTATGTTTCTTACCCACCTTATCCCTTTTCTTCTTATGTTTCTCCCACCTTATGTTTCTCCCCCTTACCCACCCTCTTACCCACCTCATGTTTCTCCTTCCCTTGTCTCTTACTCACCTCATGTTTCTCCTTCCCTTTCCTCTCACCCACCTTATGTTTCTCCTTCCCTTACCTCTTACCCACCTTATGTCTCTCCTTCCCTTTCCTCTTACCCACCTCATGTTTTTCCTTCCCTTTTCTCTTACCCACCTCATGTTTCTCCTTCCCTTTTCTCTTACCCACCTCATGTTTCTCCTTTCTTTTTCTCTTTCCTCATTCTCAAAATCTTCATTCATCCAGTCTAAGAAAATCCCTATTCATTTTTAATGATTTCCACATTATTTATCAAGTTGGTATATTGCCATCTGATGCTTAAGGGCAAACATAATTGTCCCCTTAAATTGTATTAACAACATACTTAATCTATTTCAGTGCAGTAAAAGCTAAAGTAATCTTAAAATAATACAGGAGACAACTGTAGATTTCGAAAATTACTGGCTCCTCCTTCAGAAGAAATGTGAGGCTGGAGATATATATACATACATACATACATACACACACACACACACACACATATATATATATATATATATATATATATATGAATGTATATATATATATATATATATATATATATATATATATATATATATATATATATATATATATATATATATATATATATATATACTGTATATGCTGTATGCTGTTCCAGTGATCTTGTCACCAGGCATCCATTTTCAACATTCACGAGACCGCTGTCAAGGGTTTCCCTCAGGTTGGGGTTAGGACTGCCAAGTATACGAGTATGGCTCTTGACAACCACGACAATAGTTCCCATATTGGCTTTTCTGACCACATCCAGTTTATAGTAATTCATAATTCTTATTGGTTAGAATGGAGTCTAGAGTAGGCCAAAGGCCAAGCACTGGGACCTAGGGGGTCATTCAGCGCTGGAAGGGAAACTGGGAGTAGAAAGGTTTGAAAGGTGTAACAGGAGGAAAACCTCACAGATGCACCATGACACAAGATTTAGTACAGAAATCGAGTTTCATGAGTTAGCTTTACTTTCATTTGCTTTGGCGACGGGAGGCAGTAGCCCTCGAAAAACAAAGAATTATACGTTATTGTAATAGATTTACCACAAAAATCTTGACAGGAAGGGTCGTTTTGTCTACAGAATTTCACACAACGGTTTTTTTCTTTTCAGAGCAATAATAATAATAATAATAATAATAATAATAATAATAATAATAATAATAATAATAATAATAATAATAATAATAATTACTTGCAGTTTAACAACATCACCGAGACAGTTTTCTAGTCTCTGGGAGTTGGTGCGAAAGCTTTAGTTTCAAGCGAATACTGCAAATTGAAGCAAGGTAAAGTAGTAAGACAAATATGTGAGAGAGAAGAGGCCAAACAGAAGGGAAAAAGGTGAAAAGTCAGAGAGAGCAATGCCTCCGGGAAGGAAGAACCCACAATGAACCTATTCCTTGGCACCCACGATAACTGGCACCTTCATTGACGTTCAGCTAAGACGGAACCGTTCCGTCACCTGGAGGGCAAAACAGGCTGCCAAATCTTCAAAGAAAGAAAAAGTGGAAGGGATGAATAACAGGGTTATGCTCCAACATGAGCCGGAAGCATCACACGAGGAATTGTCGCCAAGGATCAATTAGCGCCTCCTTTAGGGGCCTCCTGGCACTCTGAACTCAGCTCGCAGAGTGGCACTTGAGCCTTCGTTAGCAGGTGCCAAATGTTCCTTCATTAGTAAACGACGCTTTGAACTCCATTAGCGACTGCTTAGGAGGGACTAGGGAGGGAGGGTGGAGGGGGAGAGGGAGGAAGAGGTTAAATCCTGAAGCAAGATCCTTGTAAAGTCTTTACGAGATAAAAACAGGTCAAGCCTGAGATCCTCGACTCGGCTGCCTAGATACACAATTTACATATTCAGGATCTTTTAACGCGATAATAATGATGACGCCATGCGTCCCCCTCGTTGCTTTTTTATCTCTTATTCCACATTTTACATGGAAGTGTTAGAATCGTTCAACAGAAACGGAGAATGAATTTCTGATTATTTCATTACGCCATATATGAATCACACAAATAAACATAAAACTGTAATAAAACATATTCGCGCACCAAATTTATATGTCAAATACAATACCTATATTAGAAACAAGTTTCTAATATAAGTAAAAACAGATAAATACTACTGAAATGCGTAGCGCATTTACCACTAAAACACTGTCAACAAGATTGTGTCCGTGATTAGCAATAAATATTCGTTTTCGCTTCAGGCGACCGACACGACAGCTTAATGGGTGTTACCTGAACGTGTCGTGTATGTCCCCACCGCAAAGCCATTCGGTAAGAAAAATGAAATAAAAAGAATACATTCGGAAAAATGTGCCTCCACGGAAAAGCATTTTTTTGTTCACCTGGGCACCAGTTATGGAAAGCTTCCCGCCGGCTGTCACACAAATAAAAGCCAGACGACAAAAGTTCACCAGCTTCTAGAATTCTTGATTATTTGCAGATAAATATTTCAGTCATTTTTTTCACGACTAGAGGCTCAGAAATTCCATATATATATATATATATATATATATATATATATATATATATATATATATATATATATATATATATATATATATATATATATATATGTATATGTGTGTGTACATGTATATGTATATATAGTATTTATATATATAACATATATATACTGTATATGTATATATATATATATATATATATATATATATATATATATATATATATATAATATATATTATATATATATATATATATATATATATATATATATATATATATATATATATATATATATATATATATATATATATATATATAGTACACACACACACACATATGTGCGTATATGTATATATATTATATATAACAGTAAATAGTGCAATCACGTAAGGTACTGAAGAACACGTTTCCAAAAGGAAGTCTCCAAGCTCCAGGAGTACACGACTGGCTTCTGGTACTCTAACCACCAAGCTGCTGCTTAAACAAGGCCGCCAAGGTTCGTTAAAAGTCCCTATTCTGCCACCTTCTGAGGGAGCGTGATTATGGCCTTTACTGTGATTGCTATAAAATATTTACTTCCATCCATTTATTCAATTTGATTTGATTTTTCAATACTGAACGTAAACCTCGCAAATTTCCACAGTCAGGTTTGGTGTTCTGGCTTGCTTTTAAGAAATGTATTGGGGAAAGGTATAATCTTCCTACTGAAAATCAATCTCTTTAAAACGAATAGAACAGAAGAACAAAATATAGAATTTAGGCCAAAGGCCAGGCACTGGGAACTGTGAAGCCATTCAGCGCTGAAGCGGAAACTGACAATAAAAAGGTTTTGAAGGTTTAACAGGAGGCACCTCGCAGTTGCAATATGAAAGAGAATAAGGTACAGTAAAAGGAATGAAAGGGATTGGAGCTAAGAGCCGAAGGGACGCTGCAAAGAATCTTAAGTAGTGCCTGCAGTGCACTGCGTGAGGTGCACTGACGGCACAAGCCCCCTACGGCGGTGAAAGCGAATAGAAGTCTATTAAAACGAATGGAAAGAGAGTTGCCCAAGAAGTCTATTGAGAAACTACACGTTCCAAAGACTTACTGGATATTCTCCTCCTAGTCGATAATCGTCACCTTATGGAATATGTCATGAACCCCGCGTAAAACGCACCCACAAACGGTCCAGCAGCCATGCCCTAGAATCTAGGGCCTGGCTGCTTCTGAGACTGATCTAGGGCCTAGATCAGTCTCACAAAAGAGTAAAACGAAGCTAACGAGAAGGTAAGTTACGATATCAAGCCGTGAAAAAGGAAAAGGTGAAAGAGGAGTTCCAATATGGTGAATACATCGAACCTCGCTCGTACCGGGAAGCGGAAGCGTCATTATATCCTGGCAAAGGATAACGGTCGGGATAAAGGCGAAAACGGACGAAAATGAGCCGGGATTCGGGTGCGTCTCCTCTTTCCCACAGCAACGGTATTACACAGATAGCTAGCAGGCTAATAACAGGGTGATTTTGTAAGCCAATTCAATTACGGAGAGAGAGAGAGAGAGAGAGAGAGAGAGAGAGAGAGAGAGAGAGAGAGAGAGAGAGAGAGAGAGAGACTCGAATTTCCTTCGATACTATCATCTGTACTGAAAATAACGACCGTGTCTCCGCAGGCACAAAGTGGGAAGGTATGAAAGGACTTGAGCCAATTATCCTTTACGGAAGTAAAATGTGGATTTTGAATGTGAATGGAAGGAACAAAACATCATCTCTCCATTAAATAAACATCCTATTTAGCATCAAAAGATAACGAAACTATAAGCTGTAAATTTACGTCACTATACTCATAACTAAAATTACTACCTGTAATGCGTAAGGAAAAAAGATTACGAGAGAATTTACATTAGCATGCAGATCCATTAAAACTGACCACACCCCAAAAATATTGCAGTTATTCTTGTGATCATCACCATCGTACTTCGGATCCATTTAGAACTTAATCATCATGATAACAACTATGACTGA
>NC_089749.1:54628607-54658607 GCF_040412425.1 Macrobrachium rosenbergii | reverse complement strand
ATATACTTACTAAGACACCAGAATAACCCTGCTTAAAACTGTAACGAATCAAACAAAAATAATGATTGACATTCTTCAGCCACGGGCGAGATTCAAGATAAAAACATTAAATACGACCTAAATAGGACTAAACTTCCTTTCCTCCTGTCTTTCTCGAGCTTTTTAATCGCTACATGGAGTACAACTTACAGCATGGCTCGCGTGGCGCGCTGCATATAATATGAGGGGGCTTTGCCGGAATCATTTGATCCCAGGTGCATTGCCTTCTGTCTTTTAAGTCCCATCCATTCCTTTGGTCTCTTCCTACATTCTGTCTGGCCCCAACTTTCAGAGGAAATCATTCGGGTCAACCCTTTCCGAGCCTCAGACCACGTAAACGAGTGGCTATTTTAAATATTCAATCATCCTTGTTTAATAATCATTGTACTGATAAAATACTCAAAATACAAAAACATTAAAGTAGAAAAACTCTTCCTCAATGTCAAGGAGAGCCAAGAGAAAAATGCAATAACAAAATAATGGGAAACATAATTCAGTAAACCTCGAGCGACGAGTAAAATGAAAAACGAACTCATTCGGCGTCGTTCCTCTTTAGTAAAGGCTGTACAGTAGGCGCTAGACATAAATTTCCCGGTCCGCCTTTATGACTGTACAAGCACAGCCAGTAGAGCGGGGCGCAGGAACGCGTTTTGAATGGCACCATCAACCAGTTCGTTGCGACTTACCAACTGATAAAAATAAAACGGAACCGATTCTTCAAAAAAAAAAAAAAAAATATTGCAGCTGTTCTTGAAAAGCTGCAACGCCGGAGGAAGAATGCTAGTGGCAGATTCAGGGATGAGTCTACTGCTAACTGGAAACAAAGAAATTGCTGTGGGGTGGTCAATTAAACACACATTTACAGATATCTAAATGCCGTTAGTAAACATACATACACATTTCGTATAATATATATATATATATATATATATATAATATATATATATATATATATATATATATATATATATATATATATATATATATATATATATATATATATATTATATATATATAATACATATATACATGTTTTCGCTTAGGTGGAGCTAATACAAATGATTACAATTTTGTATCACGTAGACCTTCTGAAATATGTATCATCAACTGAGCGCAAACCAGAAGCAACAATGTTTGATGGACAACCAATTGAATAAACATGGAAAAGCGTTGATTTACACGTTAATGCATACTTCAATTATAAAAACAGGAGCGGAAAATTCACATAACGAATGCATTCACCGAAGCCATCGTGAATAAGAATCTCACACTGCTCTAACACAGTACGATCCAGATAAAGGACCAAACTCCGTTAAAGGGGAATAAGATCCTACATCTAGAGTCGTCCTGAATCCCTCTGTTCCTTTGGGTTCACGGTGGCTCTCCAGTAGGATAAACGCACACACTCCTTTCTCTTTCTCTTTCATCATGTGTCTGTGTTGGGATGTAAATGTATTCTTCAGGACTCCCCAGCACGCACACAAGAGAGAGAGAGAGAGAGAGAGAGAGAGAGAGAGAGAGAGAGAGAGAGAGATCCTACACAGGATATTGACTATACCCGTCCATGCTAACTCACATTATTCCCCTCGTCACTCTCTCTCTCTCTCTCTCTCTCTCTCTCTCGAGCGCGCGCGCGCGCGCACACGCACACACACACACACAAACAATAAATATGCATGATATTCGCCACAGACCAGAGTATGCACACAAACACATACATCCACTCCCAGAATGTGTGCAAGTGTGCCTTTGTGTATTTACACACATATTCAGGGTGTGTTCGCGCGATCAAGTATGTATCCACAGATGTGCACAAAGTGCGCGCGTGTGTATGTGTACCCCCAAAAAATTTTCTGCAAGTATTCCTGGGTATTTATGTGGACCCATTTAAAGACGAACAGAGTGGGTGTGTGTTTAAGTTAATATGAGAGAGAGAGAGAGAGAGAGAGAGAGAGAGAGAGAGAGAGAGAGAGAGAGAGAGAGAGAGAGAGTCTTTCTCTTCCACGACACCGCCCTTGCCTAAAAGAGGTGCACCAGATCAGTAAATGGCACCACCGCAGCAACCCAAGCACAAGCTGTAAAAGCTCACCAAAATGTGGGAATTCAAACTGATTCCTCCTCCTCCTCCTCCTCCTCTATTTCCTTCTCTAATGCAACAGGATTCTCTTACTCCCTGGACAAAACTAGAAAGACGATTTGTGACTGTCTGGAAGGGGAAGGAGTTTCAGCGGGGGTTCCCTGAACTTTTCACCTTTAAAATGAGCGAAAGCATTTGGATGGCGAAATAAGAATGATATTCTTGTCCCAACTATTTCATATTTCTCCTGCTGTTACTAATGCTAGTAATAGCATTAATGTCTGAACAAAGCTAACTTACCAGATAAACAGAACTACTACTAACACTGCTTAAATAATGTTAATGTCCGACATAAAACATTGAGACGCATGAAATCAACAGCAATACATAAGGAAGTAGTGGAGCTCTTATTCAAAATGACAGCTTTTTTTTTTACACAAAAATCATTACTATCGGGTGACTAAAGGAAGTGGAATTTTAAAGAAGAGAGAGAGAGAGAGAGAGAGAGAGAGAGAGAGAGAGAGAGAGAGAGAGAGAGAGAGAGAGAGAGAGCATAATTAATAATGTTCTTTTCATATCCCCAAAATAGGAAAAGTTTGACATAGGCAGCCGGTACAACCACAAGCTTCTTTCTTAGTTCGGCAACTTCTCACACATCACCTAAAACAAGACAGCAATAAAACATACAACCAAGATAAGGAAATACACGCTTTCTTTTTACCCTCAAGAAGGGATGGCAATAGAAAGGGACAGTCTTACGGTTTCTCAGCGGTAAGCGAACCTGTGCCAATAATTCATGGTTTAGACATGAGGGTGACTGCACCTTACAAAGTTATGGGATGGGGCAGCCACACAAATAAACACAAATAAATCAGTAATATATATATATATATATATATATATATATATATATATATATATATATATATATATATATATATATATATATATGATAGACAGATAATGTACATTCGTATGCTGAGTTCTCGAGTGCCTACATACATAGGGATGGGTATTCACGTGTGAAATAAATCATACCTTGGAACGATACAGTAGGTTCATCAATTGTAAAATTTAAGGTGATTCGATCCACATGTGTACCAGTTTCCAGTCTAACTATAATCAAGAATTCCTAAAATTAGTTGTTTTCTTATTTAAAAAATAATTTAACAGTTAATTCCACTAACATTTTTTACACCAATGATTAGACGATTCCCAGACTTAAAAAAAATCAAGAGACCGACTGATTCGACTTCAGACTATGCAAGTATAACTCAGCGAATAAATCAGTCATTAAACCGTGGAGAAAAATAACTGAGGACTAATATCTATACACAATATATATATATATATATATATATATATATATATATATATATATATATATATATATATATATATATATACATATATACATATATATATATATATATATATATATATATATATATATATATATATATATATATATATATATATATATATATATATATATATATATATATAAATTCTCACAGGCAGGATACTATCATTCTCTCTCTCTCTCTCTCTCTCTCTCTCTCGTCTGATCTTTCATCATAAAAGTCTTTAAGATAGACATTTCTATTACTAATAGAAATATACAGTATATATATATATATATATATATATATATATATATATATATATATATATATATATATATATATATATATATATATATATAATATAAAAGCATGAAAGAATTAGTGAAGTTAAGAGGGCATTGTGGCTATTAGAATTACATATATATATATATATATATATATATATATATATATATATATATATATATATATATATATATATATATATATAATTTTCAACAAGCAGCTGTCATTAATACACTATTTTTCTGCTGTTTTACTTCAAAGCTTAGACGATCTCCCAAGTTTTCGCAAAAGGAAAAAAAAAGCATATTCACCGAGGAAAAAATCGGCTTTAAAAATCTTGGTTTTCTTTCTTTTCCTTCTTTCGAAACGACGCAGACACGAGCCAGCCCGTCTCCTTACAACCTCGTCTGTCTGTGCATGAACCCTTTCAATACCTTCGCATGGTGCCTGTGTTAACGTCTCCCAAGAGAAATATCATCTTAAAAGACTTTCGTGATGAAAGATCAGACGAGAGAGAGAGAGAGAGAGAGAGAGAGAGAGAGATCAATGATGGTTTTCTGCCTTAGAATTTCAAAGAGCTCTAATGGAAAAGCAGGAACTGGACTGAACAATACGAGGGGGGCGCGACGCTTCTCTCTCTCTCTCTCTCTCTCTCTCTCTCTCTCTCTCTCTCTCTCTCTCTCTCTCTCTCTCTCTCTCTCTCTCTCAGTGTCCTGCCAAAAAAAAGGGGTTGATGGCAAAGGCTAAAAGTTACTGTATCATCCATGACGACCGTTTCTTTTCTGCTCGTTTAATAAAGTTTCTCGATCTTTCTTTTCATAACGAAAAGTAAATTTCCCTTTCCGAACACCTTCAAACACGCAAAGATGGATTATAACATGATAAAAATGTTTTGATAGCCACATTGTAAACGATTATAACAGTACGTCACAATGAAAATTATATATTTACAGATAATATCAGGTTATTTTTTCAATATATATGCAAAAGAGAAAAGATCATATCATGTCTGATGCACACAAACGCATGACCACGACAAGATGCTAAAACAGATGCTGCTCGAATACGTACACACAATAAACATGCACACACACACACAGAATTATATACAAATAAAACAATTTAAAAAATGGATTGATTCACTGCCTCTGAGTTTTAGGACACAGTATGCACTAGAGCCTACTTCATTTATTCAAGGCATTACTAATGTTTAAGTAAATTTGCGTTAAACAAACAGAAAACAGGCCAAAAGATCTTTACATTCACCAGATAAAATACCTAGTATAAGAGGTGAAAAGAACAGCACCAAAAACCTGTTTGTTTGACCAATATTAGATAACAGAATACTTTGTGGTAAAACGATAATAATTCAGATAAAAATGACAAATGTTGCAATGTTTCAAAAGAAAAATTTCCATGGTAGTAGAGGCAACCATCACAGGTAATTCAAAATTAAAATGATAATATAATATTAAAATATCCGATAAGTCAACATTAAAAGATTAATTTTCAATGATAAAATATCTGGTAATTTACTGCCTAAATTACGATAACTCAGAAGAGTAAAATACCCAACATTTCGTGGTAGAACGGCGATAATACGATGGTTAAATCGATATCAGGTCAAGCTATAATATCCGTAGATACAGCAATATTCGATGACTCAAAGGCAAACTATTCGTAATCCAAAAGGCAAAATTACGACAATTCATTGGTAAAATATCCGATCCGAACAGCTCAGGTCCATATGCTGTTATGAACGCTCCAGTGAGTAATTATCCTAATGGGCTGGAGAGGGCAAAATCAATTAATATAATATGTGTTAATGACGGCCTCCGGGATACGCGCGTGTTGCGCACTTCCAGCGGGAACCCATCATTAAAATGCATATGACGTGTTCGAAAAACATTTCTGGTGCCGGTGGAAGGCGTATGAAAACACACACACACACACACACATGCACACACAAGAGCGATTGGCCTTCAAATAAAATACTCCTACTTATTTTCTTATGTTACATACCGAGAGAGAGAGAGAGAGAGAGAGAGAGAGAGAGAGAGAGATTGGCTGTCAAGTGAAATGTTCCTACTTGTTTTCTAGGGTTAAGTATCCCTCGAGAGTACATACCCACAGAGAGAGAGAGAGAGAGAGAGAGAGAGAGAGAGAGAGAGAGAGAGAGAGAGAGAGAGAGAGAGAGAGAGAGAGAGAGAGAGAGAGTCTTTACATCGAAGAAAAACCAAAATACCCATTTTTAAACGTTTGCAGTGTTCAAGTATGCAAACCGATATAAAACGCAATGAGAATTCAAGTGATTCTTTATTCGTATGTGTTAAAAAGATAATCTGTGGGACTCCCCGTTCATGTTCGCAGTCTCTCATCCCACGGTCAGCAGCCTATCCATCAATGGTCCATGTTCAGGTGTGAGGAATGAAGGTGCCTTGGACCGCGCTCCGGTACAGTACATGAAGTCCCCAAAAGTAGGGACCTGCCGTCTCGACCCTCTCTTGTATTACCGTCATTGTTGCCAGCATGAGTACACTAATGTTGTACAGTCAACTGTAGTTCGTTTTTAAAGGTTCAGTAACACTTCAGCAGCACCGGCTCCCCCTTCCCCCTCTCTCTCATTATGATGTAGGGGCTTGAACCCCTAGGTAAAGCCGTCCATTAGTATCCGTGGCCGTTCCCCTAACAGGAAATGGTTACAGAGAAAGAACAGTTCTTGAATCAATGATGTAACATACAACACTTCATTTATACACCTCTCTTTTGCACTCAGCCTCTCGCTTCTTATACGTGAAGGCCATCCCGTGCCAGTACCTCTATCTCTCCGGCACTTTCTAGGCCTACCTCTAATTGCTGATATTAACAAGTCCAAATGATACATTCTTCATCAACCAGTTGTCCCCTATTCTCTCCTCATAAAAACACCATCAAACAACACTGATAGTTTCTCTACCTTAGCTAACCTTTTAATCATTTCGTGTCTTCACAATTTTACCCTTTCAACCCATCTTACTCCATTATGTGCTGCACAATCCCCGAACTTTAACTTTCTTCTTTCCTCCCTATTTAACAGCCCTATTGCGCTCCCATAAATGAGAGTTGCCTAGACATTCATTTCATCCATTCTTCATTGGCTTTCGTGGACATTTCTCTGTAAATCTACTGTAAGTACTCTCCTGCTTACTTTCCACAGCCTCTTCTGTTAAACACTCCTTTTCTCAAACTCAGTTATACTGGCTCACGAACAGTCATGCGAATCAACCGCTTTCATTCCTTTACTATTCTATATTAATATTCATCGTTAGACATTTATGGTTTCCAATTATCATCATACTCTTCCTCTTACTCACAGTCTATTCCAAACTCCCGCTCAAACAAAAACTTTCACTTTTTCATTAGTTACTGCAGTTTCTCTTTGCTCTCCCCAATCAGCAAACATATGCCATTCCACACTCCATCTACCATCCCTTACCTTATCCTCAAGCTTTGCACAAACGTCGGCGGTCGTTTTCTTCACTTCAAGCATCTCTTCAATCATCAATACGTTAATAGATCTTGAATTCCTAACACGTTCTTGTCTCATTCACACTTTTACACAAACTACATTTTTAATCCCCACATTGTGCACAAGCATACGGCCCTCGCTAACACTGTCATCTGAAGACGGCCATATAAAATCAAAACAGTATTACATACAAAGAAACATTCATGTATAACAAACGTGAATGGTCGTGCTTGCATTTCAGTAATCCTGTCCCCGACACTTCTTGATAAATCTTCTCAGAATACGTAAACCTTTCCTCTCCTTCCATTCTTTCGATTTCTCATCCTATACCATTCACAAACTTTCGTTCTCAACTACACGATTCCGCACAGAAAGTTTTTATCCGATCCGAAGAATCGATTTCCGAACAATAAGACCGAGACTGAAAAAGTTACTCTATCTCAGTGTAGTCAGTCTGTCTGTCTGTCTCTATCTATCTATCTATCCATCTATCCATCCTTTCGAGTTGGAGAATGTAAGAACCAGGATTCAACGTCCTGTCGAAATTTCTATACCGCTGCAAGGACTTCACACTTGACTTCCCGAACAGAATTTTTTGGTTATCCGAAAGATTTTACATTTTCGGATTTAGTTTGTCAGATATTGTTTAAAGATGAATCAAAGCAACGAGACTTTAAAAAAAAGGGATACTACTTCTTTTGTTTAGCTGTCACTTGGCACAGAATGCAGTGACGTCCATGAACCCAAATCCATTGGTTCAGGCGAATGACCTCACTCCGTCAATGCACCTCTTCGGTCAAGCTCTTTAGTCTCGACATGCATCTTACTGCATCAAAAAAGGAAAGAGGAAGGCCAGGATCAGGAATAAATTAAATTTAGGTTTTTCCCTCAGGAATTAATTAAATTTAGAAATTTCCTTTAGAAATTAATTAAATTTACATTTTTCCCTCAGGAATTAATTAAATTTACATTTTTCCATCAGGAATTAATTAAATTTAGATTTTTCGCACAGGAATTAATTAAATTTACATTTTCCATCAGGAATTAATTAAATTTAGATTTTTCCTCAGGAATTAATTAAATTTATATTTTCTCTCTGAATTAATTAAATTTAGATTTTTTCATTATGAATTAAATAAATTTGCAATTTTCCCCTTTGGAATTAAATAAAGTTAGATTTTTCCTCTGGAATTTAATTTAGATCTTCCCTCAGGAATTTATTAAATTTAGATTTTTCCCTCGGAATATAATTAAATTTAGATTTTTTCCCCAGGAATTACTTAAATTTAGATTTTTCCAAGGAATGAATTAAATTTAGATTTTCCCTCAGGAATTAATCAAATTTAGATTTTTCCCTCAGGAATTAATTAAATTAAGATGTTTCCCTCAGGAATTAATTAAATTTAGATATTCCCTCAATAATTTATTAAATTTAGATTTTTCCCTCAGGAATTATTTAAACTTAGATTTTTCCATCAGGACTTTCTTATAAATTTAGATTTTTCCTCAGGAATTAATTAAATTTATATTTTCTCTCAGGAATTAATTAAATTTAGATTTTTTCCTTAGGAATTAAATAAATTTGCAATTTTCCCCTTTGGAATTAAATAAAGTTAGATTAATTAAATTTAGATTTTTTCCTTAGGAATTAAATAAATTTGCAATTTTCCCCTTTGGAATTAAATAAAGTTAAATAAAGTTAGATTTTCCCCTCAGGAATTAATTAAATTTAGATTTTTCCCTCAGGAATGAATTAAATTTAGATTTTCCTCAAGAATTAATTAAATTCAGATTTTTTCCAACAGGAATTAATTAAATTTAGATTTTCCCTTAGGAATTAATTACATTTACATTTTTCCCTAAGGAATTAATGACATTTACATTTTCCCTCAGGAATGAATTAAATTTAGATTTTTCCTCAGGAATTAATTACATTTAGATTTTTCCCTCAAGAATTAATTACATTTAGATTTTTCCCTCAGGAATTAATTAAATTTAGATTTTCCTTACGAATTAATTAAATTTAGATTTTTACATCAAAGTTCACGATGAAATTGTACTAGATGTTTATAATAGTATGACTGATGTGTACCCCTACAGCATCGCAAAAGTAGATACTATTTCTCTCTGTTAGGTGCAAGTTATTCTATAAAGCATATTTTGAGTATGAACTAACATGGCGTATGTATAACTACCATTAACAGACAAAAACAAGAGTCTCGTACTCATGGGTAGATTCGCCTCAAAAATATTTATCATCATATGGTTGTGATTGTGGAAATGTGTAACTTGACTCTGAAAATAAAAATAGCATGAAAGAAAGGTTTAACGAGAATCTCAAACGAATGAAGAGCAGCAATTTTGACAAAATACTGAAGACGCGATGATAATACGCATTTAAATAAACAGAAACTACAATAAAACGGATGCCTCAAAAAGCATGTTTTTCCAATTAAAATTTTGAAAATCAGTTTTTTTCTTTTCATTTCAAAAGCACTATATAATGAGGACTAGTAATTACGAATCAAAGAACCTGTTGTAATTGTTAAACAAATTAACAAACAAACTTTGCATTTACATAAAATAAATCTTTACATATCATTTACATAAAAAAAAATCTTTGCATATCAAGTTGATGAAAACGCGCAAAAGAGAAAAATTAAGCAAAATACTATACTTGCACTGTAGGTATATACACGTAATTGCACACTCACTCTCCCCCTCTTTTTCTCTCGGGGGCATGGGTGATGGTGGGGGGGAGACTCATCGCGCACAATCATACACCGCTATTGCAGGAGACATTCAAGCAGATATAGTCAAGCACATATTTACTGACAAAAATATGCAATAACATACTCTCATTTGCAAATGTATAAGTATTAAAAATTACAAATACTATTTGTACTTCCTTGAATGTAAAAGAGGGAGGACACAAAGATAGAGTGAAAGAAAAATTTAGAAAGGCATTTTAGAGGATTTGACCTAGGAAACTCATCCAATGGTTAAAGCTATCTTCGTGCAAAACGTCTTTAAGCAACAATCCTACACAAATATACTAAAAATACTTCTTCCTGATCCAGCAATAACTCATGAACGTTCGCTTCATGACAAGAGCGATATCCAAACTACACCTGACGGTTATTGTTACGTAACCTGAAGTGACCGCTGTTACACTTCTAGATCTCCATAAACCTTGCCCGTAGGACTTACTCTTAAATGGTAAAAAAAAAAGAATAAGGTTATATAATTAAGAAAACAAGAAGGGAGGAGGACAGAAAGAACGTGAGACAGGCAAAATATAGGAAGTAAAGGAGATGGGATCCGTCAGTACGATGCCAAAACTTGAGTGCCATCTACAGTGCTCCACAAAAGACATTGAAGACGATCCAGTAACACGTATAAACAGATAATTCGAAGGAAAAACATGCTGACTGCAGTAAATTTTAAGATCACACACACACACACACACACACACACACACACACACACACACACACACATATATATATATATATATATATATATATATATATATATATATATATATATATATATATATATATGTGTGTGTGTGTATATTTCATATTATGTATATATATATATGTATTATATTATATACCTATATGTATACGTATATACATGTACACACATTATATATCTCAAAACATTTACTCCAGTCAGCATATTTTACCTTCAAATGATCTGTTTATACGTTTTACTGTTTTGAGATTATTATTATCTATACATACATACATACACATACATAAATAAAGATAAAATCCACGAAGGAAACGGAAACACTGGAGTGCTGCGAGGCCTTCGTGGATTTTATCTTTATTTATATATTCATCACGTTCCATATTTTCGTGATTCAGTTATACATACACATACATATATATATTTACATATATACATATATACATTTATGTATATATATACATATATATATATATATATATATATATATATATATATATAATGTTCTCAGCTTAGTCACTAGGCCGGGTCGCTGTTTTAAATGAGCCTCATCCAGCTGTTTCTATTCTGAACGTGTTATTCATAATTGGTTTTGGCAGATGTTTTACCCATAGGTGTCTTTCCATACTCCAACCCTCCCTATTTATCCGAGCTTCGGACCGAGAGAGAGAGAGAGAGAGAGAGTACAATTTACCCCACCCCCATACATCAAAAGCTCCCCAATCAAACCGTCGCGGCTCAGACAAAGTTCAAAGGCCCAAATTGGACTCCACTTTCAATCCACATTCTTTCTTCTTCTTTAAGTTTGGCGTCACTACTTTCGGTATCCTTCTGTTTGGGTTTTTAAAGTATCATGAGTTCGCGCAGAAGATCAAGGGATAATTACGAAAATAATCAAATTACTTCATTTTCAGGTAATATGTATTCGAGACTCGTAAACCTCGTTATACTGGTTTCCTGTGGATTTAATGCTCGTGTACAATGTTTACATGTTCACATACATACATACCATATAAAATAATAATAATAATAATAATAATAATAATAATAATAATAATAATAATAATAATAATAATAATAATAATTCCACCATTAGCATTTGACCACTTCAGATGGAGAACTGATGAAAGATGCTAACCTCCTATCGTTTTATTATTTTAATTTTACACACACAATTACATAAGCTCGCACCAAAACACATTTACATACAATTGTTTGTAATTCTATAGTCTTATGTGTCCTTCTCTGAAAAAAACGTGCAAAAAAGTTATGTACGAAAAATTGCATTCAGTAATACACGTATTTATAACTACATAAAATACATATATACATACATACATAGGTATGTACGTATATATGAAGGCATGTGTGCAGGTGCCAGCCAGTAGCTGTCGTTCGCTGCTTGTGCTGGGCGGGGCCTCAGGGACCTCAGACAGGACGCTGCTTGGGCATCGCGGGAAGCTCTCGTGTCCCTTGAAGGGCGCGGTATGTTTGGTGTTTTGGCGGCGCCTTGTCTGGTCCCCGTTCGGTCACGTATTCCTTGAAAGTTTATGATCAGACCCTTGCAGAATGTTTAATCTGCTTGTGTGTGACGATGCTTCCAACTTCGGCTATTAGGCGGCGGCTGTGGATTTTCTCTCTATGAATGACCTGTGCGTCTTCGATCAGCTCCAGCTGGGAAGGCTTCATGTTGTGGATATCTGAAATATGTTGGTGTGTAACCTCATGGTTTCTATTTGCTAGCATAAACCCTTCAAGGGTTGCTATAGTGCGCCCGATATAGTGTTTGCTGTGAGATTCACGCATCTTCACTGGTCGTGTGAATTTATGTACTATATTTGTGCACATCTCCTTGGGTCATCCCAGAGCGGTGCTGTTATTCATTATTAGGGCTGCTACCAGTTAGGACCTATTGCAAGCCTTGAAGCTTATCTTTTGGTTAGGGAATCCTGGGGTTACCCCTCGGTTGACGATTTCCCAAACGGTACAGTACTCCTTTTCGAATGCTGACCTATAATGCAGAAAACTATAGAAAACCAATCTCTCTCGTGGTTATCATACGTTGATGAAATTCAGCAATTTTCTTATTGATCGCAGAGCCAACGATAGGGTCTGCGTGTATATTCTTTTTAAATGATTAAATGACGATTTCGGGTAAAGTTCACTGTGCATATCTGTTCATTTTTATGGGTTTCCAGGCATTCTTCTCGTGAATTTGTAGCATTTGAATATGAGGTAGTTTTGAGCTGTTCTTTCCATTTAACCAGGACATAGAGAAACATTGAGGTCTTCTGCTGGGATGCTCTATGGTGAAGATAAGCGAACATCAAGTTGCTCTTCATGCCATCTGCTAGTTTCTGGCACTGCCAACCTCCTCTATTTTAACGAAGATATCGTCGATGTATGGCCTATAAACATTCGGTTTCTGGTGTTCTCGGAAGGTCTCTTCTTCGACGGTAGCCATGTACACATTTAAGTAAAGGACCCCCAGTGTTGATCCTATGGCTATCCCACCTACTTGCCGAAATAGCTGACTTCGATGCGAGAGGAAAGGAACCCCCGTAGTAATGCCATTTAGTAAATCTGGGGGGATATCTAAGGATAAGGTTAATGGGCTCTTGTCGGGCCTATATACACGATCAAGGGTGATTTTGATAGTTTCTTCGACGGGTACGCTCTTAAATAGGCTTTCCACGTCGATAGAGGCGGTGCCGTCTTCGGGTCCCTTTTTAATGCAGTAGGTCGATGAACCCCATCGCTGAATTCAGACTGTGTGCACCGTCTATGTAAGGCGCCAGCAAATCAATCAGGACCTTGCTGATTGTTGGCCCTGGACACGAGCCTTGACATCTTCCTGAGGTCCTCGGTGGGGTCCTTCGTTAACTATTAAAATTTGGAAACATTCAAGATCTAACCATCTTTTCAAAACTTTCAGCTTTCTCCATCACTACGTAGATCGATGATGTCCAGTTGTTAACTAGTTCTTTATCGGCTTCCACCACTTCCGTAATGACCTGGTTTCAAAAGGTATCCTCTCTGGCGTCAAGCCTAAACAGTGAGTTCGCCCCTTCTAAATTACATATGATCTTGGTCAAGAGGAATTACAAGGTTTTAGTAATTGAAAATTATTTCAATTAAGTTTCTTCTGATGAAAAATATAACTTGATTATCATAACGAAAAGATATTAATACCTGAAAATTGAAAGAAAATAAAAGCTAAAAATCTTCGACAGCTGAATTCTACAAAGGGATAAAAAAAATTCCTGTAATTTAATCTAAAATTATACACAATTCGCTTTTAACTTACATACACAACTTCACGTCAATCAAAGTTGTGACGACGAAGTGAAAAACATATAGTGAAAGTTTTCCCCCAAATAATTAAGCCATTCGTCAATTTCACGACCAACTTCAGGAATGGAATGTGACAAGGATCTCAGATTCAAAGCAGCTATATATATTGGAATCTTGATGAAGTATCACTTCCAGGGATATTCAAGGATGCATCCCCACCATAGATTCGGGTGATGTACCATTTCCATAGGCAATCACGCGAAACCTTCCCTTTTCGAGTTAGGGGAAATGCAGAAATGCACAGTAAAAGTCTTTTAACGTTTTCCCGCCGTTTCCCAGAAGAGTTCATTAGCGTCTGCTGTTGTTTCCGAAAATGGAAATTAACTTTAAGTTATTCGTGGAAAATGCATTATCAAGTAAAGGGAGAATTGAGTTTCTCTTAACCCTTTTCACATCGGCATTTATTCCGTTTTCAATGTTAAAGTTATATACCCAAAACCTAGCTACACAAAAATCCATCGATTTTGACAACAATAACGTTACAGTAATAACTGTGATAAAAAATCCCGTTATTATAAAAATAATTATATTGAAGAATAAATGTGCACTAAAAATCCACATAACTACGGAAAAGAAAGAATGCTGTCCTCAAAATTTATGATAAGCGTTGTCCAGTTGCCTTTGAGGAAGAGAAAGGTGTAAGAGAAATTCAGTCATTATAATTCATCACTACGAATAATAATGCACTAGCCTTACTGTATCTCTGTTTTTAACTTTAGGTCACTATTAACTTAAATGTCACGTATTTCAGCAGATACAAACATAAGTTTCTAGAAAATCATATGGCTTGCATAATGATTAAAACTGAATGCGACAGCTTTTTAATTATATGAAGATTCGAGACAATTGCATACTAGAAAATGTATGAAAACTATACTTCAGACACCGATATACACCACATGGCACCTATTCTATATGTTTTTTTTTTCCATCATTATTACACTTTTCTCTCGACTATCACAGCTATATTTTTCTTTTCTCTATCTCACCAAGACTCCTCTGTCATTCATCCAACCTATAGTTTACTACCGTTCACTGTCATTTACAATCCACACAATTTTTTGTCATTCATCTCACCCACACTTATTTGTTCCGTCCATCACTCCTACATCTTTCCCCCTATCTATAAAGCCCGTCCCTTTGTCCTATTCTTCTCATCTGTAAATTTCTCTTAATCATAACACCTACAATTTTCCTTTATCTACCATACCCCTAAATATATATATATATTTTTTTTTTTGGGGTATCTTTAACACTGGCACTTTCTCAGATCCGAAACTGCTATATTTTCAGCCACAAACAACCACATTTCCTTTACTGTTTTAGTTCACTCCAAACATTTTCACTTTTCTCTCCATCACCTCTCATCCGTCCCACCTGCACTTTTCTGTCAACCGTCCAACTAATCCTCCCTTATAATCTATCACATCTACAATTTCCCTTGCGGCCTCCAATCATGGCGCCTGGATAAAGACTAGCATTAACAATGTAATCTTCGCCAACGGATTGAAAATCAAACATCAGTTTTAACAGAGAATTCTTAACAAAGTGAGATGTCTCGCCTGCAACTTAATTTATATTAGAAATATTCTTGAGCAGTGATTTACTTCCACGTAAGGGTTGCAAGTGAAAAAAATATCCTTTTGACTTTTAGAATATTATAAGCCAACTTATCAAGCAAATAGGGCAGCAAGGTGTGAAAAATAAATAACACTGGATTTTTACCTTGAATAAGTACATGCCATATCCAGATACGTTAAATTACGAGCTACAGAGTAACAGAGTTTTGACAAGAAGCGGTTATCAAACAAATTCATAACACACCAATTCCTGTGAGAGAGAGAGAGAGAGAGAGAGAGAGAGAGAGAGAGAGAGAGAGAGAGAGAGAGAGAGAGAGAGAATTGTTTTAACCCTACACCCAAATAAAATGCGAGAGGTCTCCTTCCACTTTTACATCGCGATGGCCTCTGGCCATACAGGCTCTCTCTCTCTCTCTCTCTCTCTCTCTCTCTCTCTCTCTCTCTCTCTCTCTCTCTCTCTCTCTCTCTCCGGTTATTGAACTTCCTTCAGCTATGAATTTTCCAGATGTTTGGATTACTTGAGGGGAAACACAGTGAGAGTGAGTTCGAGTCTATCTCTGGGTGAAAGGACAAAAGGAGTCGGGCATAAATATTGACGCTGAGGGGCCGCTGCTCCCCTCAGGACAGACACGGCGCAAAGACGGCATCAAGAAATAAGACAAAATACGGACTGTACTCCCAAGGCTATACATGCATATATACGCGTGCGTGTATAAAAACCACGGTATAACTGTGTGTATATATATGTATATACAAACCATATACAAACAGAAGAGCTTTCATATTCAGGAAGAATAGGAATAGAATACAATATAGAATTTAGGCCAAAATCCAAGGGCTGGGACCTATGAGCTCAATCAGCGCTGAAAGGGAAATTGAGAGTAAAAAGGTCTGATAGGTGTAACTAGGAGGAAAACCTCGCTGTCCACTATGAAACATTTCTTAGGAGAGGGTGAATAGCAAGATGGAAGAAAGAGAATATGAACGGAGGTACAATAAAAAGGAATGAAATGAGTTGCAACTAGAGCCAGAAGGGACGCTGCAAAGAACCTTAAGTCATGCATTCAGTGTAACGCATGAGGTGCACTGACGGCACTAACCCCCCTACGGAGATAATCATGAAACGAGAGCGAAATTGCAAGATAGAGATGCATGGTGCAGTATGTTTAGATAGTTTAGACGATGTTCTGATGAGACTTTTGAGGAGGAGCACGATGGTACTGGTATCTTTTTAGAATTTCTGCACAGCAATTAAAGTTGGAATGTGACAGTCACACTCCAATGCATCTTTTCTGACGTTTGGGGAAACGGCCTGATGTTGAAAACATTACACAAAACTTACATACTGTACACTCACAAAAAATACATTACGCGCTCACAAACAGCAAGAAAACTAGTCTACTTTTACAGGGATTCATGGTAAACAAAAGTTGGCCCAGTTTCAGAGAAAATAACAGGCTCACCAAAACAAAACGCCTACTGCCACTCTTTAACGGCATCCGGTAAACAAAAGAAGTTATTGCTTGATATATGGGGATATGAAAGAGGCAATGACCCTACATTTGCGCCGCATTAAAGCTCATCTGCAATACAAATCACGTTGTCCTAAGTATGGAGGGGATTTGCATGAGCCGGGCCTCTCTCTCACTCTCTCTCTAAAAACACACACACATGCAAGCACAAAACCTTATTCTCAAGAATACAAAGGGACATTCTTGCAACGAAGTAAAGAATAACAGCGGGGTAAACACACCCTGACCCTAATAAATGTCCAGTAGTATTGACACGGTGTAGTATCCGTAGCTTAGCTAATAACGGCTTAAAGAATTCATGAACTAAAGGGAATGGGTCCATTGCCGCATTCCGATCCCGTCCATGCTCGACTCCCCATAACCTATTTCTGCTCAACAGCTGATTCATTAATAACACTTAAGGCAGCAACGGGAAGGGAGAAGGATGTTTCGTGCCTGATTCGGCTTCGTCAGTGAAAAAATGTCGCACGCTAAATTTTATCATCATTATTATACAAAAAAAAAAAAAAAATAAATAAAAATAAAATAAAATAAAATGAAATAGTAAAATGAGGGAAAACCATTTTGTATGGACGAATCGTCGTCTAGAACGTTACTTCTTATCTCATGCTTTATTGACGAAGCATTGCCATTTTATAGCAGAAAATAAGGAAAACGATTACTGGAATGATAAATTAAGCAGCGCATTACGATTAATAATTTTTCAGCATGGAAACACATTTGTGCAGCAATCCATTAAGAGCATTAACTTACCAATTAAACTTTTAAAGAATAAAAAGGCCACCTGTCGAAACAGCGAAAAACAAGAGAGTTGGGAACGTCCGAATTCAATATATTTATAAATATTTAAAAAAAAAATTCTAAATGATATTTTATATTTCGTTTCCATAAAAACCCCTTGACAGAAATTAATCATGGAAAGAAAGTTAGAAAGTAATAAATATTACCTACATCCTGGAAACTGTAGTCAACTGACGCTGGAAACAACGAGAAAAGTAATAAATGTCATACTCATACTAAACAACAATGGCGCACTAGAGAGAGAAAACTATGATTATAAAGCTTATACTGTAATGTGAATACAGTATAAAAATATGATGAACGTATGCATGCACACGATTATTATTATTATTATTATTATTATTATTATTATTATTATTATTATTATTATTATTATTATTATTATTATTATTATTATTATTCAGAAGATGAACCCTATTCATAAGGAACAAGCCCACTGGGGACATTGGTTCGAAATTCAAGCTTCACAAGAATATGGTGTTCATTAGAAAGACGTAACAGAAGGTAATGGGAAATAAAGAAAGAAAAGATCTCTGGTTAAAAAAAAAATAAATTAACAAATCAATAAATAAATAGAGAAACATTTAAGCAAATTATTTATACAAGGAGAATTGTATTAGGGTGCTAATATATATTCGTCAAACTACGACTGAAAAGACACTAATCTGTACCAATGTCCATTACTTACTGAGCTAAAAGAAATTCTTACGAATTTACAAAAGTTCCCTTTAGTCTCCTCTCACTTAGCTGTTTAGCTTCTTTACTTTCACCTTAATTCATTTTCATGTCTCAATAAAGGATTTATTGAGACATGAAAATGAAAATCCTAAAAGAGTCCAATAAAATCAATAAAAGTCACGTATATAATAATAGTCTTTACAAATAATATAATAATAATAATAATAATAATAATAATAATAATAATAATAATAATAATAATAATAATAATAATAATAATAATAAACTTTTCATTAAAAGAATGGCCGTTCGGGATGGTGTTATTTTTAATAAAGCTTTTGAAAGAGTCTTCTTTCGATATAATAATAATAATAATAATAATAATAATAATAATAATAATAATAATAATAATAATAATAATAATAATAATAATAAAGAATGGCCGTCCGGGATGACGTTATTTTTAATAAAGCTTTTTGAAAGAGTCTTCTTTCGATATAATAATAATAATAATAATAATAATAATAATAATAATAATAATAATAATAATAATAATAATAATACAGAATTTAGGTCAAGGGTCAAGTGCTGGGACCTCTGAGGTCATTCAGCGCTGAAAGGGAAATTGGCAGTAAGAGGTTTAAGAGGTGCAACAGAAGGAAAAACTCGCAGTTGCACAGTGAAACAACTGTTAAAGAGGATGGAAAGTCAAATTGAAGAAAGAGAATAAGAGCGGAGGTACAGTAAAGGAATGAAAGAAGCTGCAGCTAGGGGCCGAACGGAAGCTGCAAAGTCCACCACGTGAGGTGCACTGATGGCACCACCTCCCTACGGGGAATAAATAATAATAATAATAATAATAATAATAATAATAATAATAATAATAATAATAATAATAATAATAATAATACATTGTCACTTCACGGCATCACCCACCCCTTAGAAGCGTGTCTACGATCCAGACCCCTTCGCCACAAACATTCAACAGTTTGAGATCACGGGCCCGGCGCCCCAATGCGTGACACGAAAATAACCTCCCTGTCACGACTAAGTGGGTCAGTGGCAGAGCGAACAGAGAACAGAGACTTACAACATCAACAGGTAGGTGTGATCAAAGAGGTTCCGTGTACAGGACTTTATGAAAGGCGAGCACGCGCGCAAAGTAAAGAGTAATACCTTGCAAAATTAGACACACGGGAAATAAATACGAACCCATTATACGGACGCAAGAATTAAAAAAAATAAACACATATGTTGCAAGGGCAAATGTATGTCAGAGGGACACGGTATTTCGCCAGTTCGAGAATTGTGAACACAAGATTAAAACGTTTTCTTGTTATCAAATAATTGATGGAAAAATCATGTATTCATCACAGTTCCACTATCTACTAAAACACCATAAACAAGTAGTTGTTACAACAGCACAGCTCTTATTTTTTTTTTTTTTTTTTTTTTTTTTTTTTTTCTCTTATTTCTCTCTTTCGCTCATACGAAGGGGCTACGGAAGGGAAAATCGATTCACGTGGGCGAGGCTTTATGGTGACAATCTGATATCGTCCGCATCCTAAGTGAATTAGTTTCTGAAAAGATGACTTGATCACATTAGACAAGAGGAGAGAGATCTCTCTCTCTCTCTCTCTCTCTCTCATCATTTTATACTGATGCGCTCAAGAGAGAGAGAGAGAGAGAGAGAGAGAGAGAGAGAGAGAGAGAGAGAGAGAGAGAGAGTCTTACTTCAATCATTTACCGTCCATGAAGAAAATAGTATGAAATGATCTTATAAAGAAATTACTAAATCTCTAAAAGTAGTACTCTTTCATTGGAATCCTCGTAAGAGGTGCTAAAATCATTCTATGCTAACAATATTTTATTACTTCAAGGTTGAACCAAATAAACTAAAGACGTAGCATAATATTTCTACTGATATTAATATTAATCGTCTTAAAATCCAGCTGTATTTAATATCGAGAGAGACTACTAACAAAACTTATGATTTATGTTCTTAACATCAGAGAAATCACAAGCAATAATAATAATGTGCTGAACACTGAAATTGCAGTTTGCTTTCCGGTGAAACATTACACAAAATGTTTAGGTACAGTGTAAATCATTTTATTCATTCGCAGACATCGTTAAGATAACGTTTTAATATGTTTCTGAACACTACTATGGCTACCAGGGTAAACGCTTTGATATGTTGCATTAAAAACGAGAAACCACATGGATTAGCATCGCACTTCATGACAAGAGAATTTTATGAGATCTGCTTATCCGTAAAGCGGAAAGAATACTGTGTTAGAAAATACATTTTCGTATACGGTTCTGCCCCATTCCAGAAAATCAGTATCATCAAATTCGTTACTCTTGATTGCAAGGGGGGTTTTCAAAATCTTCACTTGTAACTGGAAAGACCGGTTTTAAATCTTTCATTTTCTGACGGAAAGACATTTGAAAACCGTTACTAGTAACTGCAAGGGGATATTTCAAAAGCTCCCCTTGTGACACCAATGCCTTTTCAACAACATTTGTGATCACAAGCGACCTGGCAGGAGGCACATGGAGACTAGGTACTGTGGGGGAGCATCACCTTTAAAAATATTAAGTCACGTAGTCTGATGTAACAATACCGTCCAGACCGAAGTGCTTGCCGTTGCAACAAAGATGCAAATGAAATACTAAGCTTTTTATCTATTTGCTGGAGTCATTAATGAACCCCCGGAGATAATTCTGGGAGGATCAGTCATTTGTGATCGAGATGTAGATACTAAGAGGCTGCACTGGAGCATTGCCAAAGGTAGGGCCTTCGATATCACAGAGAGAGAGAGAGAGAGAGAGAGAGAGAGAGAGAGAGAGAGAGAGAGAGAGAGAGAGAGAGAGGTTATCACAATACACCTGAACACTTCTAGCATTTCTGAAGAACGAGAGAGAGAGAGAGAGAGAGAGAGAGAGAGAGAGAGAGGAAAACCATTCCCCAACCAGAATCATCACTTGCTCTCTTCCAATCCCTTCCCGGAAGGGCGTCCACAAACACTAGACTGGGACAGTGAATGACAACAAGCAACACAAAAGAAGACGCTGGCGGATGGCTCCATCAAATACAAGGGACAAATAGAGCTCTCCAGACTCTCCCAAAGGGTTCTTCAACCTTGCAATTTACTCACCAGTTGAGTCCTAATACTGACGGTTAAGAAGGGGATTAGTGTGTATGCAGAGTTAAATGGGGGGATTAATGCACGTGCAAGGTTAGAAGGGGAACTAGTGCACATGCGGGGTATACACATGCAGTCGAGAGAAATTATGGAATAACAACCAACAGTACTGTATGCGTATATGAAACTCGTATGAACTAAACAGCATAATGAAAAATGAGATTATTACAGTACAAATAAAAATTTTAACTATCACAACGTACATAAGGAAATGTACATACTTAAATAAGTTAATAACAGTCAACATACATATGTCAACATTATCAATGCATTCGGGTGTTATGAAAATATACAATCGAACAAATATACAAAAGTAAAATCAGTGAAATAAGTGATGAAACTCGTTCTGCTGGCTTTCCTGGTCTCACTGGGACTCATTATCACCCCGTATGAGTTACCTTTCCGTTCTAAGTGCTGATTTGGGGATGTTTTGAGGAGAAAAAGCAGGAGATAATTTGAAGGTAATTTCACCTTTGGCACAAAATGGATATTGTGATGTTCTGGGATATTTCTCCTCCGGAAGAACTTTCTCAAATGTCTAATTTGGTGAATGGCACAGAGAAGTAAATTTACTTACATATAAGAAAATTAGCAACGCCAATTGACAAATGCAATAATATTCTTACGTGTTTATAAAAATATGAATATCTCAATGTGAAGCAAAGCCGTGTTCACTGACCTTCTTGAAAAAGAAATTCTGAGGAAAATTTTATTTTTTTTTTGTTCATGCATGAAAGAAGGACCAATTCGTACAGCTTTACTTAACCAGATACATTTAAAGAACCATCACTTTTTACTTCGTCGGCCTATTTGCGAGTCTGTTTAAAAGCAAACTTGAATTTTATCAATGATTTAAGATTGTAAAATAACCATTTGGAGATCAGTTTGATGTCAAGAGAGAAAATGAAAATATATATTTCAGTTTATATTTAGTAGAAGCAGCTTCGTATACTTAATGGCTTTGTTTCCAACCATACGAACACTTCCGTTTACTTTCTGAATATAAATCTGATGGGCTTCCTTTAAAAAAATAAAAAAATAAATAAAAAAATAAGCGCCAACATAACGTTTCCTCACTGAGACGCTTAATAGACTGCTTTGAAATTTTTGTGTTTTATGGGCCTGTTATCATATACAACCCGGAAACCCCAATCCCTTCCAGGCCCAAATCAGATCAGTCAAGAGGGAAAGAGAAACCAAGCTCCGTTGCTTATTTTATTTTCAATGTATGCCATTTAATAGGGTCCTTTGTCAACATCAATGCCCTACGGCATTGACGTACTGTCAGCAGCTGATCGACTCTCTCTCTCTCTCTCTCTCTCTCTCTCTCTCACCTTTGCTCTCCTCCCACTGCATGTTCCAACTTCTCGAATTTTACCTTGCTTCAGCTGAGTAGCCTACTTTACTTTATTATTAGCTATGTGGCTATATCGTCAGAAATGACGGTAATACTGCATAAGAGGGTTGAGACGGGAAGCCATAACCATCAGAACATTTCTTACCTACTTCATTCTGCTTACCTATAAAGGAGCCAGTGGTGAGCAAGGGTAGGGGCCGGGCTGGACGACCGTAAAGCTAAAAATAATCAGTTAATAACCCGTCAATTATCGTTGTCGCGCACAGAAAAAATAATCACAAGCATAACTATTTCCGTTTTATAAAGGATAACAACAATGCGAAGGAAAGGGGGTCTGCGCTGTTCTGGGGTCGCTGGAGACACTCGCAGCATGTGGTACCTACCTACCCTACCCCTTGTGCTTGGCGACAGCCTACTTTCAATATTTGCTTGGGTGATAACTTGCTCCTCCGAAAACAAACTGTACAAACTCGTGTTTGTCTTTCAGAGCTCTCGAGATTAGTGTCGCTGTTTGACTTCCATAACTTTGTGCCTCTTTCATTACCGCCGGGAAGGATATGGAATGACATTCGCTTCCAACGAAAGAACCTTTTGCTTTGCTTTCCGTCGTCTTCAGTAAACGGCCAAAACTCCAATTAAAGAAGTTGTGTATTTACAGAGGACTCGTCCTGACTACTGTGGTGGGATACTTTTCTGGAAGAAGGAAATAGTGCCACTAATGTTGCTACTAATACTACTATTATTACTACTGTAATAATATGAAGTCTTGACATAGGTGGGTCCATGTTATTATTTCCACAGTAAAAAAAATCACATTAAAAATCTTTTACAGTTTTATCTTGGGATTTTTCTTTGTTATATTGACCAACATCCAAAAAAAAAAAAAAAAATCAATTTCACGACAGCCTGTAAGGACAAAACCATAATTATCGTTAAGTGAAATATCGGACGAAGCTTAAATGCACCATCACGACGTAATCAAGAGGACTGCTTTCTCATTTTACGGTTGAAATATGAAAGGTGATATCAGAGGAGGCGGAAACAGAAGGCAGCCATACCCACAAAATTCCTTCTGATCTATCGTCAGAATTGTGTCTCTCTCTTACTCTGAATGTACAATAAAAATAATAATAATAATACAGTATTATTATTATTATTCAATGTACAATAATAATAATAATAATAATAATAATAATAATAATATTATTAATTATATCATCGTCAACACTACTATTATTATTCTTATATTATTATTATCATCATTATTATTATTATATTATTATCGGCATTCATTCTCACTTTCTGCTACTACGAAACAGCAATTAATATTATCATAATTACCATTACCATATTCACTACCTAATTTGCAATTACTTCGTGCTGTTTACCACAGTATTCCTGATAATGATTTATAGATTGATTTGATAATAAAGGCTGGCGTAACAACTATTAAGGTCTCTAGCTAAATTAGAATGAATTTTTTGTCGTCCTTATGTGAGCAGCTGAGACGATATCGTAATTACAGATAAGATTTTGATTTTGATTTTAGTTTTCCGTCCGCACTTTTTCTATCCGCCCTCAGATCTTAAAAACTACTGAGGCTAGAGGGCTGCATATTGGTATATTGATCATCCACCCTCCAATCATCAAACATACCAAATTGCAGCCCTCTAGCCTCAGTAGTTTTTATTTGATTTAAGGTTAAAGTTAGCCATAATCGTGCATCTGGCAACGATATAGGCCAGGCCACCACCGGCCCGTGGTTAAAGTTTCATGGGACGCGGCTCATATAGCATCATACCGGGACGACCGAAAGAAAGATCTATTTTCGGTGGCCTTGATTATACAATGTACAGAAAACTCGATTGCGCCGACGAAACCTCTGCACATTTTTTATTTGTTTTATTTTGGATCCACCTGTGCGGGCTAGGACGCAGTTTCTAGAGAGGAATAGAATGTTAAAAACAGGTTAGTAGCAAGATTGTTCCGTCCTATGGACACTGCGTCCCCTGCCGTACAATACGCGCCAATTCTTTGTATATCCAGAGCTCTATTTTAATCTTGCAAAAAAGAAAGAAAGAAGTCTGGCAAAAAAAAAAAAAACTAAAAAGTTTCTGGAAAATCAAAATAACATCGCGAAATGAACCCCTGAATCCTTGGAATAATTCGATCGTACCTGGCTCTTTGGAAAACAATGGCTCATAATTGAAATTCCAAAAATTAAATCCTACGAACTACTCTCATTCCAATAATTTAAATTTTGGATACGGTTTTCATTTAAACTACGTCCACTTTCACAAGTTTCCATTAGTGGGAAACACTGCCGCAGATCGGGAGAAACTATCACTCTGTTCGACAAACTGTCCTGGGTGCGAATTGTTCAGACACTTTTTACTCATACCGCGTTATTCGCCTCGATTTTGCAAACTCTCCAGGGCTTCAAGATGCAGGGTCGTTTACTTCTATTCCTTCCGCCCAAGATCTTTAACTTGCAAATCATTTAACTGTAAACCACCATTTGGCAAGAAAGGCAAAGCGACTCTCTTCGAAAATATCCTCCATGTTATGTTTTTATGGAATGAATGATTGTTTGGCTTTTTCTTCACTGCCCACAACGCAAAAGAAAAAACTACTAATACTAAAAAATATCCACGCTACTTGAGAAAGAGAAGGGGGGGATATGTGATAAAAGAAATAAAAGTGCACACACACATAATGTATACAGTATATATACATATATACATACGCATACTATATACATACACAAACACACACATACACACACACACACACACACACACACACATATATATATATATATATATATATATATATATATATATAAATTTTTAATCAGGACACGGGATTTATACGAAAAACTTTTCCAAGATCCCTAATCCAGGGGGACCACAGGCCGTCCGGCCTACGTTAAGAATTCTTCTATCAGCTTTAGACTGGAAGGGTTCCAATTTCCAGGAGAAAGATTCGAGAGATTAAAGACACGCCCATGCTCTTATCACGACTTCATGTTCTGAAGATGAACAGTCACCAGTGCTACGGTAACAACCCGGACTTGAAAAGTATCTGGACAGTCATTGAATGGGCAAAATCATGAATTAGTATCGTGTCTGTAGTATACACACACACACACACACTATATACAGTATATATATACATATATGTGTGTATATATAAAATACATACATACATACGGTACAAACAGCATACATTATAGATATATATATATATATATATATATATATATATAAATAAATATATATATATATATATATATATATATATATATATATATATATATATATATGTATATATTTATCTGTCTATCTATGTATTTGTGTATATGTATATATATATATATATATATATATATATATATATATATATATATATATATATATGTTAGGAACAATCGTTTGTCGGTTGTTCCTTAGTGGATTGTTGCCTCCTTTGTTTTGTTTGTTTTTAATTACTGGCGAGTTGACGTCTGATGGATGGCGTCAGACTTCGTCAGTATAGCAAAAGTCATAGCAGCAACGAGCCAGGTTCTGGAGGCAGAACGACCGATGGTCCAGGAAGCAGCGAGCCAGCTGGAGTAGCAGCAGCAAAACCTGCGAGTCAGATCCTGGCAGCAGAGCAATGGAGAGTTTCTTGAGGACGAGATGGTTGCCGTGTCGGCTCTGTCATGGTCGTCGTGATTAGAGGATGACGTCAGTACGTTTCTTAGGACGAGATGGTTGCCGTGTTGGCTCTGTCGCGGTCGTCGGTACTGGAGGAGGACGTCAGCTTTAGACGAGATGGTTGGTCGGCTCTGTCGGAGTTGTCCTGCAGTGTTCCAGCTTGGGGCTGTTTCGTCGGAGAAGGATGTTCATCGCTTTGCTGCCTGTTAATATTCATGATTTTGTAGTTTATGATTTGTTAATCTATTTTATTGATTTGACCATTTATTGTTCTGGGATTTTTTGTTCTAGGTTCCTAATGTTTTACGTTTTTTGACTCGTCATTTTAATGTCTGTTGAGCTGCTCATCCTTATGATGCTTTTGGTTATTCATGATATGTTCATTTATTTTAAATTTAATTGAACCTGACTCGACTGTAAATATGTACATAGCTTACTGTAAATAAATCAATTTTAAGGTAAACTTTTGTATTTGTTCTCCTCTCCTTTGTTTGTCGTCAGTCATTTCAGCCCAACTACTTGTTTCAGTAAAGAACCTGTCGATCTCGAAAAGCGAGATCATAATATTGGCGACCTTAGGCCAGGGTTGGTTCTGACAGGCATTGGGGAGAGTATTTTGTCTGTAAAAAAAAAAATTTTATTGAAAATCTTTTTTTCTGTTAGGTGGGAGGTGTTAGGAAAATCGTTTGTCGGTTGTTCCTTTAGTGGATTGTTGCCTCCTTTGTTTTTGTTTGTTTTTAGTTCGTGTCAGGTTCTGTAGTCAGGTTCGTAGCAGCAACGAGCCAGGTTCTGGACAGAACGACCGATGGTCCAGGGAAGCAGCGAGCCAGCTGGAGTATAGCAGCAGGTATCCGTACCTGCGAGTCAGATCCTGGCAGCAGAGCAATAGTTTCTTGAGGACGAGATGGTTGCCGTGTCGGCTCTGTCATGGTCGTCGTGATTAAATGACGTCATACGTTTCAGGACGAGATGGTTGCCGTGTTGGCTCTGTCGCGGTCGTCGGTACTGGAGGAGGACGTCAGCACTGTGTTTGAGGACGAGATGGTTGTCGTGTCATACAAACTGTTTCATCGACTCATTATGAGGATGTTCATCGCTTTGCTGCCTGTTAATATTCATGATTTTGTATGTTTATGATTTGTTAATCTATTTTATTGATTTGACCATTTATTGTTCTGGGATTTTTGTTCTAGGTTCTGAATTTATAAATGTAATTGTGCTGCTAATGTTTTACGTTTTTTTTGACTCGTCATTTGTAATGTCTGTTGAGCTGCTCATATGATGCTTTTGGTTATTCATGATATGTTCATTTATTTTAAATTTAATTGAATGACTCGACTGTAAATATATAGCTTACTGTAAATAAATCAATTTTAAGGTAAACTTTTGTATTTGTTCTGCTCCTCTCTCCTTTGTTTGTCATCTCAGTCATTTCAGCCCAATACTTGTTTGTAAATTTGAGATCATAATAATATATATATATATATATATATATATATATATATATATATATATATATATATATATATATATATATATATATATATATATATATATATATATATATATATATATATACATATACATATATATGGACTTTTTTTTGTGCAGAAGGTTCGTCCAAGACTCAGTGTCTACATATATAAGAATGCAAAGAGGGAGAGATCTTAAATTGTATTACATGTCCGGACACGTCCAGAGATCTCAGACGAGATGGGGATTTATAATCACTGACCTGAAATTTAAAATAAATTAAAAATGTGAATACTGTCTCGCAAAAGTGATGTTATACTGTAAGTAAACGGAAAAAGCCTCTCATGATAAGTAATGATCTAGAATACTAGCCGTGATAAAAGCATGGGCGTGTCCTTTTCTATAAATAAAAAAAAAGTTTTGGAGAGCAGCTTGGAACCTTTCCAGTTTAAAGTTGAAGGAAGAATTGTTAACAAAGTTTGAACGGCTCAAGGCTTCCATGGCCTGAAGATCTTATTAAGTGTATTGTGGCTGTACAATGTTCAGCTTGTTTCACTCCCTCGTGGGCGCTACTACCTTATGGAGAAGGATGTATATGCAATCATGCACACATACAAAATATTTAATGTGCGCTGTCTCTGTGAACCAAGAGATCTCATCTTTCTGAGATGAAAGCAATCAACCAATGGAAAGTCCTGAGACTCATGGATGCTACTGTGTACCTTGGGTACGTATGAGGTTACTGTCCTTTGGTATTCATGTACAGGTACGAATTTTTGTCACTTGTACACGCGTGCTTTTTAGTTTTCTGTAAAAGGAAACTGCTGAGATGGCTTTGTCTGTCCGTCCACACTCTTTCTGTCCGCCCTCAGATCTTAAAAACTACTGGTAAGCTGATCATCCACCATCCAATCATCAAACATACTAAATTGCAGCCCTCTAGCCCCAATAGTTTTTATTCTATTTAAGGTTAAGTTAGCCATATTCGCGCTTCCGTCAACGATATTGGATAGGCCACCACCGGGCCGCGGTTAAAGTTTCATGGGCTGCGGCTCATACAGCTTTGTACCGAGACCACCGAAAGATAGATCTATTTTCGGTGGCCTTGATTATACGCTATAGCGAGCGGCTGTACAGAAAACTCGATTACGCCAAAGAAACTTCGGCGCATTTTTTACTTTTTTTATATAATTATTAAGCCACAGTTACTGCTTAATATCGAATTCACTATACCTTGGGCACAACTTACACTCATGGGGAATTATAACTCAACATTCCTGAGTATCGTTGTATCTAAACGAGATCATGGCTCGATTCCAGGCCGGCGCAGAAACACTTATCAATTATAATTCCCCTTGGGTAAGATAGTCCCAAGGTATAATAAAATCAAACTATATTTTCGGCTTAATATCTGTGAGTGTTTGTGTATACATGTCAACACAAACATGTACGCATAAATATCAGAAAGTTTCTCAGAAGTTTTTCTGACTGCAAGACCCATGAAGTGACATAATTTTCTCTCTATTTTCATCACCCCGTAACAGCCCGTGAATCTATTTCCGATATGCCTCGTCCCTTATGCTGAA
>NC_089749.1:54618607-54623607 GCF_040412425.1 Macrobrachium rosenbergii | reverse complement strand
TTCGTGTGTGTGTGTGTGTTTTACAATACTAATATCCGATTGATTAGACAGACACTACAAAGAAGCAAGAGTTTATTCACAAAAAAATTACATTTTCACTTTAACAAATAGACTATGAAATGATTAAATAAAGAGTAATTCTTCTCAAAATTCTTTTCAAAAAATGAACTTCAGGCCAACAGTCCTGACAACATTTGCATGCCAAAAAAAAAAAAAAAAAAAAAAAAAAAACAGCCGGACACAGCGTTGTAACTGTTACAAAATTCAAAGGCACTGCCATTTAATGTTAAAATTTCGACATGGACGTCAATGACAGCACCGAGGCAAATGAAGTTTATATTAATATCAATTAATTTCGCATTGCAACCATCATACTGTTAGCTCTTGAATTTTGTAAATGCTGATTCTTAAATATTCATGGAGCTTACTTAATATTCCACGAATGCTACATTCACTTTCCTGAATTATTGAATACAGCTGAATAGTTTGCAAGCAGTACTTCATCTCTAGAATGAAGTCCGAGATAAATATGGCTTAGCTAAATTACAACTCGTAAGTTCCACAACGTTATAAAAAAAGAGATAAATATGAATAACACAAAAATGAGCGTTGCATACCGAAACATTCCATTGTTCTACTTATTCTGTCATTTAAAATGAACGAACATTCACACTGAACAAAAGAAAGCTCTCACAAACCATTTTTGTGCAATAGAAAAAAACAAAAATAAGATAGTAAAAACACATATATCTACATTATATATATATATATATATATATATATATATATATATATATATATATATATATATATATATATATATATATATCTGTATATATAGTGTATATATATACAGTATATATATCTATACACACACACATATATATATAAATATATTATATATATCTACATATATATATATATATATATATATATATATATATATATATATATATATATATATATATATATATATATAAATATATATATATATATATATATATATATATATATATATATATATATATATATATATATATATATATATCTACTTATATACATATATATGTATATATGTACATACATATATACTGGAAATAAATCAGAAAACAAATAAGAAAATATAAAAAAAGGCGCTTTAACTTCTTTATATGATTAAACGCAACATACTGACTAAGGCTTAAAAAAGAACCCAATCAAAGTAAAAACTTTGTTTTCAAAATGGCTCTAGAACGAAAGATCCCGCTGAAGTTAAACCCAAAGAGACCAGAGAAGAGGAGAGGAGGACAATTAAAACTAAAATGAGTGGCTTAACCACGAAAACAAACGTGGAAAGAAAGTTAAGTCACTGAACAGCATAAGTCTATGAGGACTACTAATTACCAGTATGTGGTCTGACAGCTCCTATGAGGCCGCCGTACCTGGAGAGATAAAGTGATTAAAGGAAACATGTGGCTCCTGTGAATAGCATCGTATTCCCATATACAGTAGAAGCTACGTTCGGGGTCAATGACCGACCCGGCTTCGGCTACTATGAACTTCGTGATCTGGAAACCGAGCGACGGTATCAATTGATTTCAACACACGGCCACTGTCATCGCAGCGCCATATTTCACGTGGTCGAAATTATTATTATTATTATTATTATTATTATTATTATTATTATTATTATTATTATTATTATCACTCAGAATATGAATCCTATTCATATGGAAGAAGCCCACAAGGGCCACTGACTTGAGATTCGAGCTTCCAAAGAACATGGTGCCAATCGGAAGAAGAAACAGAAGGTAATGGGAAATACAGAAAGTTATTAGAAAACCAGATAAATTAACAAATTAATAAATAAATAAAAATTTGAGCAAAATATTAAAATACAGGTTGAACTGTACTAGGGTAGTAATGCATCACATCTTCGCTTGAACTTCTAAGTTCCAACTGCACGACATCCTCTGGGAGGCTGTTCCACAGTCCAATAGTGTGAGGAATAAAGGTCCTCTGAAACTGAGAAGTACGTATCGAAAAGAAATAGGCCGTCAACTACAACAAACAATTAATCACCGAGCAATTAATTTTATCAGAGCCAGTGGTTCAAGTCATAATGGAATTTCATCGGCCATAAAATTCGCACGGAATTTCAGAATGATCAAGATGAGCCAGTGAGTCATGATTTTGACTCTGTTCATCAAAAATGGCAGCAAAACGATAACTGACGACGTCGAACATCTATATATAAATTTGGTGATATGGAAAACCACACGTATGGTGACAATGATGAAAATAATAACTTTGAGCCTCGCCAAAAAAAATAAATCAATCAATAAATAATTAAAAAAATAAAAACAATCACTAAAGGCAACCAAAAGAAAAGCCGATGGAGAAACGTCCTTAAAGACTAACACGTTAATAATAATAATAGCAGCAGTAATAATAATAATAATAATAATAATAATAATAATAATAATAATAATAATAATAATAATAATAATAATGAAAACAGTAACATGCTCACGAATTAAATCCTTACCTTCTTTGTGGTCAGGAAAAGATTTCATCAACAGCCTTCATCAAATATAATAAAAACAGTCATAAAAGCACAGCAACAGGTTTTCTCTTATCAGACTTTGATCTTTTCTTGACACGAGAGAAAGCATTCGGCCTGACCTGCACAATGTAGGTATGCTTGTGTCTACGCACTAGCCGATAAATGCGTGAATCAGAGGCAAAAATAAAAAATAAAAACTTTGACTCGTAGTGTTGTTCTGAACAGTGAAGTCACAGTCTGCATAAGTCATTTTTACATACAAACAAAGTTAGTTTTCGCAGGTGTTTAACTATAAGGAAAATGAAAACCAACTATAGCTAAAAACATTCAAAAGGTGGCTCTTCAAGAGAGATATACAATTTGCTAACATTTACTGTAGGCGGTGTTGTTTGTGTGGGTGTATTTCAAACACACACACACTCTCTCTGTCTCTCTCTCTCTCTCTCTCTCTCTCTCTCTCTCTCTCTCTCTCTCTCTCTCTCTCTATATATATATATATATATATATATATATATATATATATATATATATATATATATATATATACACATACACATATATATGTATATGTAAATATATATATATATATATATATATATATATATATATATATATATATATATATATATATATATACACACACATACATATATACACTTATTAGAAAATAATAATGCTACTATCATGTGCCATATTTCCCAAGGGAAAAAATCACTATACGATACGAACTTGAAACCCGATCAAAACTTACAAAAGGAGGAAATAACAATGTCAGCTAAATCACCATAAAAATTCCTAAAAGTAAGTCCGTGTGACTCACCCACAACAAACACTGTATATCAACGAAAGCAGCAAACAAGTGGCAAATAGCAGAACCCCAGCAAATGAAAATAACAACTGATATGAAGATATTTGAAATGATGTAATTTTATAAAAAAAAAAGACAGACGTGAAATTAATCGTCTTGAAATATTCTTCTGTAAAACTTTAAACACAGACGACTCAATCCAATTTGTCAATTCTGAAGGATACCATCCGCCGAACACACTTCCAGGAATTCTAGGTCGCTGATGCAAGGAAGCTGCAACAAAATCTGTTTGAGAAAGTAACAAATGTATGTATGTATGTATGTATGTATGTATGTAAGTTATGTATGTATGTATAGAGATGGATGTAGATGTATATGTATATATACACATAATGTGAGTATACATACTTTATATATATATACATATATACATGTATCAATGCATGTGCATACATATATACATACAAACACATACACACACATCATATGCGTGTGTGAAGGTGTGAAGACAGAGTGAGGGAAGCGTATAACTTTTCAACGGAAAACTGCAAGTGCCAGTCTTAAAAGCTCTAAAATGCAAAAACGAAAAAAATTAACTGAATGTGAAAAGGAAGCTAAATAAACCTAGACACGAAGAAACTGAGTGCAGACATGAACCTAATGAACAGGGCATGCGAGGAATAGGTTAAATCAAATGCACTATAAAAACACACTGAAGCGAAGTTCAAGAGCCGATGAGAAAAACATTCGGAAGAAAGAAACAGTTTGTGAAGGAAGCTAAGAAAAAAGGAATGTTGAGATCAAAATCTCAAGTGAATCCCTAATTACTAATATGGGTCATGTGAGGTGACCGGCTATAACTCTCCTCTAATCAGGCAGATGAATAAATACACAGATAAACTTACACTGCACATACGTTATCAGAAACTATATATATAAATATAAATACATATATATACACACATGTACTTGTGTATATATATATGTGTATATAAACATATATTTGTGTATACAGTATATGTCTATATATGAATGTATGTATGTATCTGTATGTATATATATACATATATATATATATATATATAATTATACATATATATATATATATATATATATATATATATATATATATATATATATATATATATATATATATATATATATAAACTTCTTTCACGGGAATATCATCGTGATATAAAATGAAGGCAGAATTTATGGCTTAGGAGGAAGCCAAGACAACGGAGTGGAAGAGCTGCTTTTACTCGAAGGCAATTTCATGCAAATGCCTGAGTTAGCGAGAAAAAACCTTCCAATTCATTTTTTAATATTCGTGATATATATATATATATATATATATATATATATATATATATATATATATATATATATATATATATATATATATATATATACACCCACAGATATATATATATGCATGCATATGTTCATACATACATATATTCACACATATTTGTGTACATGTACGCATATTCAAATAAAGAAAACTGGGAGCACTCAAATGGAAGGGGACGAGAAAGAAACTTTCGTGATTAATTGTATATTTTAGTGTAAATATTTATAGCATCAATGTTCCGCTTATATGTACATGTTATTGTTTTTGTTTTCTGTTCAAGAGCCAAATTACAC
>NC_089749.1:54601107-54616107 GCF_040412425.1 Macrobrachium rosenbergii | reverse complement strand
ACTAGCACGCACAAACACTTTTGTAAACCAAGGAAAGGGGCGAGGAATTAGGCAGTCACTTACTCAACCCACCAACAGAAAAGTGAGAGGAAAAAGTATGGGGAGAATGCTTAGCCTGCAGCCCGAAAACCCACGATAGCAAACACCATCTGTGTCAAGGAAATACCCAAATGAATAACACTCCCTTTATGGAGAACGAGAAAAAAGCGGCTGCACATCATACTACATCTTCTCATAAGTAGGTAGGTAGGTAGGTAGAGAGAGAGAGAGAGAGAGAGAGAGAGAGAGAGAGAGAGAGAACTATCATCGCTCTCTACACAAATAAAAGGCAACATATTTGCGACACAGACAAAAACACACACTTAAATAAAAGATCACGGAACAGCTTTCGTGTTTTACGGGAATATTCACGTGAAGGAAAACGAAATATCCTTACTAAGGGATAAAAAATATACAAAATGACAAAGGTAGGGAAGTAAGGAATAAAAGAGGGTGTCTATAAAATAAAGGAGGAGTGGAACTCTAATCGAACGTAGCCTTCCTCCAAGAAATCTGCCTAGAGACTCTTTATCTCCACATTATGTCATCGACCATTTCCAAGAATTTGCAATCACACGTCTGAATGGTCCACATTACTTTTCATAGGGGAATGATTCCCAAAGAAAAATTTGGTTAGAGAGAGAGAGAGAGAGAGAGAGAGAGAGAGAGAGAGAGAGAGAGAGAGAGAGAGAGAGAGAGAGAGAGGAATACTAAAATTTTCGGCATGGTTTAAATATTACAAAAACGAGCTTGAAAATCAATAGCGGCGGAAGATAATTACATATAACATTTTGTTCTCCTCCTTTTGTTCCACTTTTCCTAAATCGATAATTGTACACGCTTATGTAAGCTTCATAATAAGGCTGAACATGGCCAGCAATTTTCGGTTTTTAAAACTAAATATTTCAAGTACCGACTATTTAAAAATCGGAAGCAATTATACGCTGGCCTAAATATGAATGCTAAATCATATATGTTAATAAAACCCTTTATAATATTATACCCAAGAAACTGGTGTAAAAGAACCTACGAGTGCAGGCTGTTACTCAAATGAATAAATATTACAGATTGAAAAAGATCTTCAACTCTCAAAATATTTCCGTTCATCGACGTAGTACATTCTACATTGTAGTACTTCCCTCCTTTCTCTTTTGAATATCCACGTAATCACGGGAGAGAGAGAGAGAGAGAGAGAGAGAGAGAGAGAGAGAGAGAGAGAGAGAGAGATTATCCCATTTACCTTAAGATTAATAGAGACAGTAACTTGGCAGGAACATATGGACATATGCTGACAGAATTGAGAACGCAAGAAACAAGAGAGAAGGTGAATCGCGCGCTCTCTCTCTCTCTCATCTGAATAACACGATGACCCAATGAAGACCAAGTATGTGGAAGAAATGGGAGACAAAGACGATTTGGCTCTGTGAGCACGGGGACCTATATCGTCCCTCCATCTCCCGTCCACCCAGCCTCCCGAGGTCCCGAGAATCAATCGCACGGTAGTAAATAAAAGATGCAAAAGAAGAGAGAGAGAGAGAGAGAGAGAGAGAGAGAGAGAGAGAGAGAGAGAGAGAGAGAGAGAGAGACTGGCTTGACCGGTAATGCATAGGATTGTATTTTGGCATTCGTGAAGCATACTAAAGAAGTGGAAAGATGTAAAAGACAAAAAGTTAACAATAAAGATTTGAAAAAAATGAAGTGTAAACATGGGTTCCACTTGGATGAAGAGATCGGCCATGAAGAATAAATCAGCGCATGAAAGCTGGGTAAACACTTGTATGGGAGAATCATACCACGAGCAAGGGAAGTTTCTTTTCTCTCTCTCTCTCTCTCTCTCTCTCTCTCTCTCTCTCTCTCTCTCTCTCTCTCTCTCTCTCTCTCTCTCTCTCTCTCTCTCTCATGAAGAGGGGAACTATCATGGGATGATCAGTACTCCTACAGAACAATTCTAGGGTATAGGATTTTAGTTATATAACAGTGACTCATATGAATTGTGTTTGATAATGATGCATGTTAAGGGTATTTCTTTGACAACTAATAAATCTCTACTTATTTATGTACATGCATCTCTCATCTCTCTCTCTCTCTCTCTCTCTCTCTCTCTCTCTCTCTCTCTCTCTCTCTCTCTCTCTCTCTCTCTATATATATATATATATATATATATATATATATATATATATATATATATATATATATGTGTGTGTGTGTGTATATATATATATATATTATTTCTATTGAAGTCAATGACATTATAATTTTTCCTTATTCCTGAGTATCTTGCCTAAAGCGAAAAAGTAATATAGACCGAATCAAAGAGTAAATAAAAAGACAGCCTCAGCAAATAAAACCACTGACCTCAATATAAACTGTATAAGAGAGAAAATGACTAAATAGCAAATATATATATATACAGTAGTATATATATGTGTGTGTGTGTGTTTGTATACAGTATATGCACTATATATATATATATATATATATATATATATATATATATATATATATATATATATATATATATATATATATATATATATATATATATATATATATATATATTAGTAATACTAACTGGGGTCGTCAAATAAACAAAACCAAAATCACCAACATATACTTTTAGCAGCAGAATCGCGGATGACCCCTTGTGGGGAAACCTTCAAGTGGAATCCCCTAGACACATTGCGCCATACACCTCTATCATGAATGGGAGCACTTTCACGCTTCCTGAATATCAAGGACCTTCCTTTTCCATACCTTTTTCAACTCCACCTATCCAGCACTCCTTGTCTTCCTTTCCTTCTTCCTCATAACACCTAAGTATTGCAGGCTCGTTTCACCATCTTATCTCCCGCCACCGTTTCAACTACGCTAACCTTTTATATACTTCTGCTTATCTCCAAATTTCATACCTTTTTAATACCTCTTAAGCCGTATATCTACACAAACAAAAATTAGCCAGAGCAGCCTTTCATTTCATTTACATTCAACATCCACACTTCAATCCCACAAGGGAGTTGTAGCTCAACAACACTTGAAACATTTCCACTTTGGCCTCCATACACACTTCAATTACCTTCCAAATCTCATGCACGTGCGCGCGCGCCACACACACACACACACACACAGCTACCGTCCTACTTTTACCTGTTCTGTAACTAACCTCTTCCCTCTTCCTATCATCATTCGTTACATTTACTCCCAAATACCCAAACAAATCAGCATCTTCCATTCTTCTCCTATACTGACATTCATTGCTCCTTCTTCATGGTTTCCATTTATTCTCATAATCTTTCTTTTGTTCATATTCAGTTCAGACTTACTTTTGCAAACCCACTTGCATTATTTCACTTGTTTCTGCACTTTTCCAATGTTTTCATTTTCTTCAGTCAATGCAACATCAGTCAGTTCACGCTCTATTCACGACCAACCCAATTTTGTACGCATGTCTAATGCCACTAATCTGAATTCTTCCTTCAGTCCATCTGTAAAGCTATTATACAGTACTTGCTAGGAGCCATAACATACCTCATCTCAGACCCATTTCCACACCAAACCAGCCATTCCCTCGTTTACATATTCCTAAAACACGCTTCCCTTCCATCATATCACATTTAATGGTTTTCAATAATTTACCATTTATACCACACAATCTCTACACCCTACAAATTGTGTCTAACTGACTTTTGCAGCATGCTTTTCCTAGGTCCACTCAGGCCATATACAAATTTTCCCCTTTGCTGGGACTTCTGACATAGCAAATTCATAACAAATTCTGGGTCCAAGTAATCTCTTCCTTGTTCTATTCTAACCATCTTTCTGTCATCTGTCGTACTTTCTTAATCAAAATTCTAACACAAACCGTCCCTGAAATACTCAGCAATGTTAAGCTTGTATAATTCGTTTACCTTTGAAAGCTTTTAATGGAATAGATATTCATATCACCACTCCATATTACTTAAACTTACACAATTATATATATATATATATATATATATATATATATATATATATATATATATATATATATATATATATATATATATATATATATATATATATGCATAATGGGCGAGAGAGGGATGGAGAATTGGACCTGATACAGTGGCCTTCAAGACTGCAAATGTCAACAACACCGAACCGATGATCTGAAACCTACAAGTTCCATGATAAGTGTGAAGACAGAAACCAACAGCAGAAAACCAAATTGAATTACTCTATCAACACCTGGGCCACCCTCATGTTTGCTATGAAAACTGAGCCGCATCTCGAGCGACACTTGAATCTGAAAAACCATCTCCTCCAGGAAAAAATAAAATCTTTAGGTGCCACGGAAAATCAAGAAATAATTAGAAAATGATCTTTTATGCAAAAATGGCATAATATGGATAATAATAAATGGTCTTTAAATAAATAAATGAAACAACCACCATCTATTTATTCGAACGGAATCTTTGGCTACTGATGACTATATACATGAATTACAAGTTTGGAAATGTACTGAACAATATAAAAAAATTGTAAATCCCAAGCAACAAAAAAAAGAGAAACATAAGATTATTAAGTAAACTTAAATCAATTATAGGTTCGACACCACATGTAACATTTAACTGAAATACTTCGGTATTGGAGCGGTCACTAGGTGAGAGCTATTCATAAAGCAAAGAAAAATTCTGGTAAAAAAAGAAAAAAGAAAAATCACTTTACTTAGCTGCAAATTTCCCGAATATGTTTATTTTATCCCTCCTGATTTTTTTCTATCTGATGACTGACTTTGCAAATTACATTCAAGTTCATAAGACTTAACATGAATTATTTTGTGATACATGTTATTTTGCTGTATAGTCCTCGAAAAGTTACTGCACAAAATTGAATCCCATACCTACCTATAAAACATACACTCTTGAATATAAGCATATGTAATTCACATCTGAGGGGCGAAGCGCTGTTATTCGGATGATATTCAGAAATAGCAGCAAATTCATGGAGAGAGGACTAAGGTCGTACACAAGCATCTATGTTGATGCTGCACTATCCTGCCTTATCACTCTTACTGTCCACTTCTTAATTAAACGTAGTTTTTACTGTTGTTCACTTGATGGCTTTAAAGAACATAGTTAAATCTCAGTTTCCGCACACAGGTAAACTTAACTGAGATCCCAAAATGCGCTATAATTGCAATAAGGTTAGGCGGTCCTTAATTTCAGGCACCTGCACAAAATCGAAAATAATAATAAGAGCGTTGATATCAACCCATATGAAATCAACCATACAAAAGGGCTATCATGAGTGTGAACTATAAACTACAGTCACCTACTCACACTCAAACATCCAACACACACCATAATATATATATATATATATATATATATATATATATATATATATATATATATATATATATATATATATAAATAAGGACAAAATCCACGAAGGAAAGAGAAACACTGGAATGCTGTGAGGCCTTTCGACTGGCGTCCTTTACTTAGCAGTTAAAGGACGCCAGTCGAAAGGCCTCGCAGCACTCCAGTGCTTCTCTTTCTATCGTGGATTTTGTCTTTATTTATATATATTCATCACGTTCCATATTTTCGTGATTCAATTATACACACACACACAAACAAACACATACATACACATATATATGTATATGTATGGATATATATTATATATATTTGTATATATACATTTATATATATATATATATATATATATATATATATATATATATATATATATATATATATATATATATAATCATACTTGGAAAAAAAGGCTACAAAAGAAGGAAAAATGACCCTTGAATATCCCTGGGGATGGGCGTACGATTAGTAACTTCGTCCAATAAGACTTGGAGATTACGAAACCGTAATAACTTCTGCAACCATCCCTTAGAAATGGAAAATGCGGGAAAATAATAATAACAGAAAGATACATCGTCCCAGTATAGAAATCTACCTATATTTTGTACGAACGAACGATAAATAGATAGATAGATAGTTCAGTTCAGTTCATCTTTGCTTCCTATCTCAGATACATATATAGATAGATATATAGATAGATAGTCAGATAGACAGTCAGGTAGTTAGAACAATGAGTATGACACTAAATTAGAAAGGAATAAACAAGTGTTCATAAAAACAAAAATAATTAGAATGACTAAAGAAACGAAGGCCTCCTCTACACTAAAATCCAAAGGAAAGAAATGAAAGAGACATGTTATCATTGTATTATTAATGCATAATGCTAAATGTTACACATCACCGTAACGGCCTTTCGAAAAAAATACATGACATTTTCCAGCTCGGTCAGAGAAGGTCTACAGCTAGAATTAATTTTTGAAAGATTATGCTATGATTAAGTGTTATTGGCAGCTCGTATTCAAAATAAAAGGGGTGAGAGAGAGAGAGAGAGAGAGAGAGAGAGAGAGAGAGAGAGAGAGAGAGAGAGAGAGGGGGGGAGTCATTCCCTTCCCAGTATGTTTGTGCATCTTATACTTCGCGTCCCCAAGTCCTGACATTTAAAAAGTCTAACTAATTTACTTAAAGTACACCCACCCACCCACTCACTCACTCCCCTTCCACAACAAGCGGCATTACTGATTTAGTTTAATGGACCAGAACCAGGCGTCAATGAGGAACTCCCCAGGCAGCAATTATTTTCGTTTTGGAGTTGTATTAACAAGCACATAATAGACATTCGAAAGTTGTTTCAGTGTATTTTCATGTTTCGTTACCGGGATGAAATGTAATCTCTCCGTTTCCTTCATCAGGAAAGTTTTGGAATGCCAATTTCTTGGCTATGAATAGAAAAGTAACACAGAAGAATGAAAATGTATAAATTACCCTGTAACTTTATTTCCACAGATGTATTAATTAATGTCTATCTAAACAATCCTAACTTGAAAAAAAATAATGAGAAGTAAGTAAACATGTCACACATGGATACTTCCCCGGCCTGCGGAAGTAACCGAACACTCAAAAAATTATAATGATTGAGTCTGCGTCTGAAACAAGTTTCAAGAAAGAGAGATGAAGATTAAGATATGCCAGTATAAATGAAAAATACATTTGTATAGGAAAAAATTGTCTTAGAAAGAAAATTAAGATCAAGTACAGCTGGTAAGTTAAAAATGATAAGTAGAATCCGTAGAGTTTTTTAAGTTTAAGTTACGCTATCTGTTGAGTCCATGGTTATCTTTCAAGGAATATAAAGATGCTGAGCTCTGAAATACAGGGGAAATAACTGTAAGGCAACTTCCACTGGTTGTAGCGCCTTCTTAAATACATCACCTGTTAGTCACCTGGAAAGGAAAACTTGGATGAGTGAGGAAAAACAAGACACAGCGTTTAAACCTGCCTCAAGACGGTCATGACTAACCTTGGCGAAGTGATGGGTTGCGGGCTGCTCTGAAAGGAAAATGCAACAGGCTCCCTCCCGCCCTTCTCTTTCGCTCTCTGGCTGGCTTCTTCTCCTCCTCCTTCAAGCGTGGTGTCGCTGCATCTTGTTATCACACCTGACGCTGACTTCCTCTCAATGCAAGTCCTGCTTAGCTCGTCCTCCCATGGTTCCGTCCCGATGTGTGTACACCTGCCCACACCTTCTCTGGATGGACACCACACCCTTCTTCCTCTATGTAACTGAATTTTCCCCCTTGTTTTTGTCGCTTTCGGCCCTTCCTCCGCCGTGTGTGTGTGAGTGAGTGTGTGTCGACCACCAGGCTGGAACGGCGAGGGGCAGAAATTTTGGCACACTGACAGTCCCTTCGAGAAAGAGGGGAAAATCGATCCACTTCCTTTCGAGTAGCAACCTTTAAAAACCCCAGGCACGGACTCGCAGGTCCTCTGCTCCCAATTTCCCAAGCAATTTCGACACCCGGATCGGCGCTTAAGGTGGTTACAGAAAGTGGAGACGCTCTCGGGAGACGGCTGGTTAAGTTAACAGCTGCGCACTACACTACATACTGACTGCTCTGAGAAGGATCAACCCTGCCCTGCTCTAGATCAGACCGTGAGGAAGGGGGATGCCAAAGGTCTCCGAAGGGCTCGTTTCGCCAATCTTTCGATATGTTAACCTACGGAAATAGGAACAAACACTCAAGTGATACGAGGCAGTCGACTGAATGCCAAGGGAGCTAACGGAATCCAAGAAATGAGCTGTCATGAGGGAACATGGGGCCTTTTTCCACATCGGAGACCTTTGTTATTTAAACTGCGTCATATTGGTGACAGCCTCTCCACGCGTTACCACCCAGGCATACAAAATAAACACATGGCTCATAAACAACGATACAGTAATTCATGGTATACAGAAGGAACTGCATAAACATTTATTACAGAAAATATCATGTAAAACTACCACAGTACACAATACAAAAAATAAGGAGACACGTGTCCTTTAAAAATGAGTCGGTACCTGGAAAAAAGGTGGAATTATTAAAGAAAACAATTATATGTCATTTTGGAATTATATTAACTCTCGGCATATTTCGACAATAGCGACAGGAGATACTTAAATGCACCAAATAAAAGTTAGTGAGTGAGAATCATAACGGATGAGTATTTTTACTGAAGTCTCCCCCTTTTCTTCCTCAGTAATGCGAGAGAGTCGTTTTCTTTGACGGCCCTTACATTGATCCTACAATACTTGCCAACCATCGCCATCAATAATAATTAACGCTTATCTCTTAACTACCATGTCAACAAGGCTTCATGGGAGTTTCTTCCCATGGACTACGTGCTTTTTTCACAAAGCACAAATTACCAGGGACAACAAAACCTCCTTTAATGAAAGACAGGGCTATGAATTATTCAAATATTCATCGAGGCACGCCACAGGAAAAGGATGCTTTCTATAAAAAAAATTCAAACTGGCGACTCAATCAAACTATTAATGTAACGGCCAAAAATTAGTAGTCTAGACAGATAAATCTATTAGTTAATAACTGACAAGTCTTATTTCTAATGATCTAAGACAATTAGTCAGCCAATTAGTTAACCCTAGTTAGTTGAAAGCAAAATTTAATTCCATGATAGTAAACTGCATGTTTTCAATGCATTATCTTCAAGTTCAACTCGCTCAAATGCGCAATTTACTGAACAAAGGAAGTCTTGTTTTTTAACATATATTTTGAAGTCGCACTGGACGACTTTTAATACGATTAATCCCTATTTCCTGAGCTTTCAAAAACACCAGGAGAAAAAAAAAACAAGAAAGCCCGTTGGTTATTTGGCCAAAAAAAAAAAAAGCAAAGCCGTGAAATAGGAGTACGTTTCACGTAACATCCGATGTTACCATCATAATGTCTTCAACCATAGGTAATTAATTCCCTGGTCACACACGAAATGTTGGCAGTTGGGTGGGGCTTCTGGTTGGCAGTTTCCAGATAACATGTACCCAGTGACAGCCAGCTACTCTCTCTCTCTCTCTCTCTCTCCCTCTCTCTCTCTCTCTCCCAGGTAGGTCTACGTAGGTGACACTTGATTAGGCCGACATCACGTAGGCACTAGGCCTAATTCGGTTTACAGCACGACATCCTGCGGGCTCTCGATTACCCGTAATGGGGATGAATCGTGATGTGATTTTTGCAGGGTCTCTTGATTTCCGACGTCCGCGAGGGATTTAATAATCCAGGAAGTTTGTCTGGTAATCGACTACTAACAAAAGCGTTTAATCACAAGGATCAAATTGACGGATATTCACCTTATCTGAAACGTTTCGAACAATAAACTATAAAAGTAGTAAATGCCGATGTTAGGATACTGAAGTGCAATGACCATAATACCAGATCTTAATAATGATAAGATGTCATCCAATCTGCTAATAATTAGTTTCTTCATTAAAGATAATGAAGTAGGTTACCTGTGACGTCAAAGCAAACAAGTATTCTTGTTTCTCAGACGAGCAAATACACACCACGTGGGTATATGTGCATGCATACATACTGTACATTCATATCATACATACATATATATATATATATATATATATATATATATATATATATATATATATATATATATATATATATATATATATATATATATATATATATATATATATACACAAGAAATTTATTAAGAAAAATAAACTAATGTGAAGAAAATATGTTTGTGAGAAAATGTGAGAACTATCATGCTGTCATAATCTTAAAACTTTACAAAGTTAACTGATATACATATATACATATATATATATATATATATATATATATATATATATATATATATATATATATATATATATATATATATATATATATATATATATATAATTACATGAACATAAATATATACATATATATATAATAAATATATATATATAAATATATAAAAATATATAAATATATAAACATATATATACATATATATATATAAATATACATGTATATAAATAATATATATATAAATATATATATATATATATATATAAACATATAAATATATATATATATAAATATATATATGAATATATAAATATATATATAAATATATAAATATATATAGATGAATGTATAAATAAATATATATATATATAAATAAATAAATAAATAATATAAATAATATATATAAATATATACATACATGAATATATAAATATATATATATATATATATATATATAAATAAATAAATAATATATAAATATATAAATATAATAAATATATATATATATACATATAATATACATATATATATATTTATATATATATATATATATATATATATATATATATATATATATATATATATATATATATATATATATATATTAGTTTACTTTGTAGATTTACAATATTATGACCGCATAATTTTCACACAGTCTCACAAACCTCATTTCATTACATCATTTCGTGTTTCTTAACAAGTTTCATGTTGCAATTTTGACAAACCTCTGACTCTTGGAAAACTTAGTTCTATACAACATTATGCTTTCAATAAAGTCATAAGAGAATTATTCCCTCCTATTTTTTTTAAGAAGTATTTCTCCAGATGAATACTGAAGCTCTCCCTGAGTGTATCGCTTAAACAGACTGAAATGGGAGCAACTGATAAAAATACCAAACTAACGCATTCATAATTTACTTCAACATTCCTCAAAAACCATTCAAAACTGTTATCAAATAATAAACATGTTTATAAAAATCATAAATACGGATTTACAAACCGGCAGAAACTAGATACAAAATGCAATCTAACGGGAAACGCCGAAGGAATACACAACCATAAGAGGATACGGGACCACACGCCCTCAAAATAAAGTGCTGAACGCAGTGAGCACGCACTGTTTCATGAGGGAATAATTCGGTTTACTGTGACGTGAGGAACAGCGGAGAGTAGCGTGAAGAGAGCTAATGAAAGTGTCACGATTACCTGTAATGTTTCCGGATATATTAAGCCACCTTAAATAACCATTTCTCGCCCTTTAAAATATGGGTACAAGCTTCTCGTTCAAAGCTGTCTTTTAGCCTAACCGAAAGATGGTTGTGCACTTTGGTCTCAGAAGTGATTTCCGTTATAAACAATACAAAAACCATTTACTTCAATATTATAAATTCAAGAACGCACAAACATGTATAATGAGAGATATAATTTACCTTTTGAAGTTTACACATAAAGAAACTAAAACCATTTCCGATCAATAATAATGTACGTTGTTCAGGCGACATGGACAACAGATTAATTTCAATAAGGCAGAATGAAAATATTTTCTTTTATGAACGCTGCCTTGCATAAACCTTAAAAACACTTCCAATTAGTTATAATCTTTCAGAGAAGTAAGTTGGAAGATTTGCCAAATGCATACCTAGCTTATACTTAAAAAAATTTATGAATTTTTTTGTAATTATTCTGTTACGTAATTAAACACAATATTCATTTTGGTACGCAACCAACAAATATATTTAACCAAACGGTTAAACTTTACATAAGCCTCATTACACTTAATTAAATAGAAGTCTTTATCAAGGCAACAGCATGTTGAAAGCTACAATACAGACCTAGAACAATGGGAGTTCACAACAAAGCTAAACACAACACTCGGCAATATTTTTCACTGAGTTCAAAAGATTAAATATTTCATATTTATCTCTTTCTTATTACACAGAAGTGTGGGCACAGTAATCTCCGCATTAAATAAACGTGTTGGTAACATACACTGTTTTATTATTACTCAAAAACACGCCCCACTCTCACAACTAAGAAAACCAAGCAACGTTTCCAACCGGTCTTTATTACTGTAATGAGCAAACAGGTCAAGTTTCTTACTTTGTTAATGAAGATACAAGGATTCTTGATTTTCTCCTTGGGCGAGCCTTTGATCCCATGGGTGATTCTCCCTGATGCAACTGGGGGGTTCCTGTGAAGTTGGACCCTACGATGGGTTCGTGGTGACGAAGCTAGTCGAATCTCATGATAATTGATAACCAGAAAATTGTGTTCAGAAAATTCTTGCAGATTCCCCTGGGAGGTCCAAGGGTCCTTCCTTCTATGGAGATGCCTTCATAAAACATAACGAAGATTCAGTGATCGTTGTTCTTATTGCGGATTCTTGTTAATACACCTGGATTATCCAATAATTATTAATCATGAGGAATTTTGTAGTAGAGCCTGAGTTACGCTGGTCTTGTAACCTGTCAGGGACACAGAGACACTACCGCCTGGATTGACCTTAATACAAGAAAAATCATAAATATCCAGGAAGGCGTGGACGTGTTTTCTTTATCACCAAAAAGTTCTTTCAACTTTTGATAACAGAGCTAGTGTTAATCCGGCGTCTAGATGCTAAATTCATCATGAGCAGTACACTTGCATGAACAAAAATACTAAACAATACATAATAAACGGATTTACGAACTATCCCGTTGAAATTCGAACCCCTTTAAACATTTCACCAATTGACGAAAGTTCAAATTTCGATCAAAATACATTGAGATGAGAGAATCTCACTGATATACACAGGTACTTACCTTACAACTGCCATGGCTGCTTTCACCTACCTGAAAAAACAAAAAATTAAAATTAGATGTCATATATAACAATTTTACATATGTTCTGTGCAAATACGATGATGCCTTTAGTTACATGCTTCTCTCTCTCTCTCTCTCTCTCTCTCTCTCTCTCTCTCTCTCTTACACATACACACATATATATGTGTGTGTGTGTTTTTACCTAAGTATTTCCAACCTACTGTGGATACTGACGTCTTACGAATGTACTCCCTTCATTTCTAATTTTCCCAATAACTTAGGATAAGTTTTTAACTGAAAATCTTCGATCAGAATTGAGGAATGAAATGAAGAACCGCTAAACCAAGTTAACTTGAACTGCTGTTCAACGTTCTAATCCCGGAGTATCGAAAAATTCCCAGATTCGGATTCAAGGTTTTAAGGATAAATGGAAAAGTTAAAAGAACGTTGCCTAGGCCGTTATATTTACAGCCAATAAAACCTTTATGTAATGCAAATGCAAATACTTAATAACACTGAAAAATCAACTTACACAGGGTAACACTACATGTCACAGGTGTTGTACCCTTCCCGGATTTCAAAAGGTGGAAGCACGAACAGAGGCATTCCAAAATACTTATAAATGTCAAACCTTTCTGACAATCAAAAAGAAATCGCCAGCCGTCAGTCAGCCCTACAGAACGAACGGCAGAATTTTTCAGAATATAATATTGAACGTCGAATACCCGATGGGCATACGGGACCAATATTCGAGTTCCAATTCACACGCTGGGACGCCCCTAAAAATTGTCTGTATTTTCATATTGAATTAACAAAAGGTTGGATAGAATGCGCTATTTAAATGCGAAAATATGCTTGGAGGTCGTGACATGAACTGATTATACATTCAATTTATCTCAAAAATTTCGTTTACAATTTTTTTTTATTATGTGACAGGCTTGACAAGGTGGCTGGAGACCAACGAGACGAGAGTCATGCCACTTTTATCCTTTCACTGAAGTGGTGAATTGCATATAACAAACCTACAAACCTAATTTAGTTGGGCGGATGAATAAGGGATTTCCAATGTAAAGAAAGTCCTTATTGAATGAATGAAGGTATCAACCGCCCGTGTAAGAAAAATAAGTATACCGCAAAAGCTAAGATCTCTACGGACACAAGTCTGCTAAGAAAACTACTATATATGAATGTGAAACAGCTCTTGAGACTAAGGAAATTCTTCTGATAAAAGGAGGCAGCACAGAAGGAGACTGTGATTTTAAACAAGGTAAAGAGAGTTTTCGGATAGTGTTTATTATGGAACAGACATCAAGAGTAAGGCTGAAAGACCGCAATGATAAGAAAAGCAATCAAATGCGGAAGAGGCTCACGGTCGATGATGTGAACGACGAAGGCGTGATACTTTACGCCACAACGATAACCGAGGTGAGGAAGTTATGCCTTTAGGATTGCTTTAACGTGTTTACGAAAGGCGAGAGAAGTTAGGGAGCGCCAAAAACGCACAGAAGCAAGTTACGGAGATAAGAGACGAGAGCGGGCGATTAAGGCGATACGACTTGTTTGCGCACGGTATCATTGGAGAGAGATAATAAGCAACGACAAGCGAAAGAACTGGAACGTTACCGTTATGTGCAAAAAGGGTGTCACGGCAGTAAAATGAAAGAATGGATGTTTCACTCCGAGCTGGGGAGGCAAAGGCCCTCACTGGTGGCTTTGCACTCTTTTGCGATAGGATAAAGAGTATCAGTGAAATTGAAAACGAATGCGATGCTTGTTGATTCATTTTGTTTTTCAAAGTGTACTAGAGATCGATCTCTAATATAGAACTGGAAAAGAAAGCGAAGCAATCACTCACTCCCCTGGACATTTGGTCCTCAATTTGCAAGGAGGCGCTAGTTCCCGACTCTTGCGGTGTGTTACAGGTTTCAGTAACGCTCTAATAAAGGGCGTTAAATAGGACATAATAGGATTTAAATTTATCCGGTTACACGGTGGTCA
>NC_089749.1:54586107-54598607 GCF_040412425.1 Macrobrachium rosenbergii | reverse complement strand
TCAGAAGCCATTTTTATAATGCGAAAAAATAATTTGAGAAAAATTGTGTAAAATAAAATTTTATCCTAATTAAAAGGAAACACTTTGGACGACCGGCCTTACACAAGCCATTCCGTAAGGATGAGAGGCAACTCAAGTCTGTGAAAATGGAATACGTGGAAAGGACTTTAAACGGTATATTTGGTCAGATACTTAGTTTGTTTAAACAACCTAAAAGTTTATTGGAAAACTAGTTTTCGAACGTCAAATATCGTAATTATGGACACAAGTTATATAATGTCAATCTTCTTGCAGTCATTAAATTTTATCACTTTTGTGGAAGAGCAATATATTTACCTTGAGGTGGTAAAACGAGAAAAAAAAAATTACTAGGGGCAAATACGTGCACAGCATTGAGTCAAAACCCAAAAGAGGGTTTAAGGACCCTGAGAGAGAGAGAGAGAGAGAGAGAGAGAGAGAGAGAGAGAGAGAGAGAGAGAGAGAGAGAGAGAGAGAGAGATCTGGAAGAGAGTAGTAGATTGGCTGTCTGTAAACAAGTTATCTCCAGGAAACCCAATACAACAACTCTATAAAACTGCTCCACGTGTCTGATTTCCTTTACCGATTGTAGATGAAACTACGCTATTGCTGGGCTCGAAATAAAATACCTCTTTTTATATATATATATATATATATATATATATATATATATATATATATATATATATATATATATATATATATATATATATATATATATGTGTGTGTATGTATGTATGCATGTATATATATATACACACATATATATAAATATATATACATACATACACACACAAATAAATATATATATGCCATGTGTAAGTATGTGTATATATTTATATATATATTATATATGTGTACATATATTATATAATTTATATATCCAATATATATTTAAGTGTATACATATACACACATATACATGTTCATTGATTCTGAATACAGATTATTTCATCATTACTTTTTTTCAATATACTTCCCCTGCATTACTAACACCACTATGGGAGAAAACTTTTTCCTCCCCCTATGAAGTCAGAGCCACATTTTGTACCTCCAGCATGATTTCATGCGAAGTTTTTTCGCTCGTCGGTACTGATAATATTATAATAACTTTTTCACGAGTCACATATGAATGCTGTCACTGACAGCTACATGAGAGCCCTGAAGTGATTATAAACAGCAGGTAGGCACTTCAGTGGCACTGACTTTCGAGCGGGAGAGAAAAGTTTTCGGGGTCGGCGAAGCTGTGTGCTAGCAACTCAGAAGATCCGAGTTCAAACCCTGCTTGAAGGTTGAAGAGCAATTCTCTCCAGTGACTGTCATCTACAACATTCACTGGAAAAAGGGACTATATATAAGAGTGTGTTTCGAACACAGACGCATTATTCTTAAGGAAAGGTATGTGCTAGAACACAAGCACAATGTCACCTCACGTGGACATACAAAAAAACGTGCAGATACTCAAAAACGACTAACTACGTACAAAAAGAAGAAGCAAACAAAACGAGCTTCACATAAACACACCTGGATATCCACATTCACTTATATATCCACGCACTCGTGCTATTCCCTTCCTCTTGCAAAGCCTTCCGGATCTCGCTTCTGCCTACAAAGCAACCTTAGAAAACACTTCAACACAGGCCGAAAGAAGCTGACCAAATATTGACTTTCGAAAATGGAAAAGGTGGGAGGAGGAGGAGGAGGAGGAGGAGGAGGAGGAGGAGGAGGAGGAGAAAAAGATGCAAAAGGGAGTGAAGAAGGGAAAGGGACAGATGATGATAAGCGGGAAGGCAGAGAAGGGAAGGTAGAAGAGAAGAACGGAAAGGCTAAATGAAAAAAAATAAAAAAGGTAGGAGAGGTAGAGGAGGAGGGGACAGATGTGGAGGAATGGGAGAGTGAAGGAGGAAGGGCACAAACGCTACTGGATGTGAAAGGTTGTATAGGTGTCAGAAACAGCAGTGAGCTGAGAGAGAGAGAGAGAGAGAGAGAGAGAGAGAGAGAGAGAGAGAGAGAGAGAGAGAGAGAGAGAGAATAGCTATGTATTTTGAGAATAATTATATATATATATATATATATATATATATATATATATATATATATATATATATATATATATATATATATATATATACTACTACTACTATTGCTACTACTACTACTACTACTACTACTACTAATAATAATAATAATAATAATAATAATAATAATAATAATAATAATAATGAGAGACAAGAAGTTGAAAGACACCTATATCGCAAACTTGTTTGAAATCATTTTTATCGATATTTGTAATAACATAAGTCGAACTTAGGAAATTTAATTTCTTCATCATTTTCCTAAGATACTTTCAGTTTCTAATCATACAAGATTCACCATGACGAGAGGAACCACTATGACCCGAAAGATCCTAAAAAAAAAGTTTTACCTTTGGATAGAATTCTTGGAGGTCTTATCCACTGCTACTGCTCCTCTTATAAACGGAACAAAAGCGGCTAAGAGAACAGGGGAAACAAAGACTTCTTTATTACGGAGCCTTCCGCTTCCTATCCCGGCCCCAGTTGGAAAAGAAACTCCGGTGACCTCTGACCTTCATCATACCAAAGTAACGTAAAATGTCAAAGGACCACATCACTAGAACTCTCGTTGTCATTCGCTTTACCGTGGCGTAACGGAAAGATATGCTTCATGGGACGGCTGGGAATAAATATCTTTAAAGGCTGGCATGATAGCGCTACCGCTTTTCAAGAACAATCTCCCTTTGTGTGCTCTACAACAGATATTGCTCTAGAGAATTTATCATCAATTGCGTTGTGGTGTACAATTTTCCCAATATCCTGCATCTTCGGAAATACCAATAAAAAAAAGTCGTGGTACGATATATTAATTAAATATAAACTTGATCCCTAACTGATAAAAAAAATTGACCAACTAAACATACACAACAAATAGGAAATCTAACCGGCAAAATCCACAAGTAAAACGGACATCGTTTACACAGCAAAGCGAAGACCTTAAAGCTTGCACGACAGTCTTTTGTTCCCCAGAACGACAGTCAGGTTCTTGATCGCAAGTGCCATCCTCAATGGCTTCCATCTAATTCGCATTCTGACTCACCAAACCCTTGCAGCTAACATTCACTAAGTAACAGAATTTCTTAAGGATTTTCCACACGGGAGTGAGTTCCTGATAAACCAAGTTTACGATGGGAAAGAAGATTAGGCTGGAGCAAAGAGACGCCCCTCCACCCCCTACGAAATGCTTTGTAACTGGTAACACACAAAACCACGATTTTAAAATGAAAACCCGCATGAGGAGATGGAAGAAACAGATATTCCCACCGAAGCGAGATATCACATGATTGCTTAGAAGAAAATGCTTGGGATGGGAGGGGAAAATTTAAGAAAACTTTCTCAATAATACGTAGTTTCCAGGAGGCTTGGCAAGAAAGCGAAAAATGTTCACATTTTCAGTCTTGCGTGACGGATATTTGGGAAGTTCTTCCCTAGTATGATTGCCTTTGAATAATATCAGATGAAAAATGAAATACAATATTTTTTAAACTATTGAGTTAACCATATATCTCACAGGGAGAAAACATATTTACATGGATACACAGGAGATAAAATATATATAATAAATTGTATATATAACATATATATATATATATATATATATATAATATATATATATATATATATATATATATATATATATATATATATATATATATGTGTGTGTGTGTGTGTGTGTGTGTGTGTGTGTGTGTGTGTGTGTACGTACAGGCATGGAATAATGGCACTCTAAGCCTTGTTCTCTCATAGACAACAAAACTCCCACTAAGTTTCAGCATAGTCCATCAAGTATAATGAACATCATCCACAACATAGTCACGAACTGACGATGAAAATTTTGTTTACCAGTTATGTTATATATATGGAACATTACGTCATCGTCCAGAACATCATACTAATGCGCTACCATGTAGCATGCAAAAGGACAATTACGTGTAATTTCACCTGTAGCAGTCCTCCCAACAAAGAGAGAGAGAGAGAGAGAGAGACTTCAATGGAGAAGACATCTTGAGTTTTAATAAAGTAATAGGATTTGAACCATGACCTTAATGCAGCCGTACGAGAGAGAGAGAGAGAGAGAGAGAGAGAGAGAGAGAGAGAGAGAGAGAGAGAGAGAGAGAGAGAGAGAGAAATTACTACAATGGAGAAGACATCTTGACTTTTAATAAAGTAAAAGGATTAGAACCATGACCTTAATGCAGCCGTCGGAGAGAGAGAGAGAGAGAGAGAGAGAGAGAGAGAGAGAGAGAGAGAGAGAGAGAGAGAGAGAGAGAGAGAGAGAGAGAGAGAGAGTCCATAAATGGTCGCTCACCTCTTAATAATCCTCTTGAAATCACACAAAAGCCACGAAGGCATCAACAGGTACAAAAACCTCCTCCAACATAAGAGACGAGAAACTCCTTATTTTCTCTAAGATTAAAACTGTCATTGCTCTAAAGATTAAGAAGATCACTTCTCTAAGGATTGAAAATATCATTTCTCTACAGATTAAAAATATCACTTCTCCAAAGATTACTATAATTTCTCTAAAGGTTAAAAATATCATTTTTGTAAAGGTTTAAAATATCATTTCTCAAAAGGTTTCAAATATAATTTCTCTAAAGATTAAAAATATAATTTATCTAAATATTAAAAATATAATTTTTCTAAATATTAAAAATATAGTTTTTCTAAATATTAACAATATAATTTCTCTAAATATTAAAAATACAATTTCTCCAAAGAATGAAAATATTATTTCTATAAATATTAAAAATATTTCTCAAACGGTTACAAATATAATTTCTCTAAAGGTTAAAAAGAAACACACCACATGTTTTCGTGATACCCCTCTGGTTCTCAGCAGATCAAAAACACGCCCATATGTACATGTACTTAATTACATAATATTCTTTTCTGACTCACATCGGGATCGAACTCCGGTCTCTCAAATGAAAGGCCGCGTTGATCCAGATGAGAGTTATAAATTTATTTCTGTGAAAAAAGCGCTCATATAAATTTAACAAAGTTTATCAAAGCACAGAGGTCATGCTCGAGTGCGATTTTGAAAACCTCGGGTTTATCGAATCGGTAATTGATTCTTTTTTTCTACGGCTCCTGCTTTGCAGGTCGTCCTGTTTTCTGTTACCTTTATTCTGATTAAGAAGTAAAGTCAGGTAATTTTATATATGTATGTATATGTGTGTGTTTAGTTCAGTGTTCAGTTGCATACATATACAAAAGATTAAGGCTTCACATTTCACAGCCTGCATATAGATAAAGATCAAAATACTTGCATCCAATACCGTCTTGCGGGATATCACATTTTGTACAAAGTACATCTATGCAATCCGCTCTTTTCATTGAAAAAAAGCTACGAAACAATATCAATTTCATGTTATTTTCAAGATTTGTTTCCCTCCTTGTCTCAATTTAGTATCGTTTCACAGTCCAGAACTATTCATCAACAGATATCTGGTCTCGGTTGGTAGGATGGAGTCCGGATATCCACTCCATGCCTCTTATTGCTTTTAACGTGCTACCATAATTACAGGCCCGCCCTGCTGCCATAAGAACAGGCTTAATCTGTCCCAAACACGATACTGTAAAATCTACCCCACGCGGTAATCCGAAACTTTGTCAAGGACAAAATGTCAAAGTCCAGTGCCTTGGGCGGAACGCGATTCCAACAAAATGTTCTTTATTCTTGTCATTACGTTTCACTCTGAGCAAAAGGTCCGTGCTCTAACATTAGGTTCCAAATTCTAACGTTTCATCACTTGACCTAATGCATACTATATAATCTAAAGCTTATCTGTAATTGCATCATCTGTCTGTGTAACGCTACCGTATAAACAATGTCATTCTATTACATAAACATTACAGTCTGCAATCTCATAATCCATACCTATTCTACCAACAATGTTTTTTTTCAAGTCCTAACTTTCATCCTTCATTTTAAAATAAAGTTTCTACTCGGCATTTACTACTAAAAAGACGAATAACTAATATGAGTTTCCTAATAACAAATCCCCGTTATTGCACAATGTTCAGTGAAAGCTACCTCAGGATATGAGAAATCTATAACAGCAATGAAAAAAATCCAGAGAAACACAAAAGTTACATTAGACAAGCATTTCCATATAACATGACTCAAGAGAACAGTGACTATTATGATATATCCTCCTTTGGTAGATACATATTAATAAAAAATTGATTTATAGCTAAGAAGGACTGTAGAAACGAAAATGAACAAACAAAAATTATTATACAAACAAGTGTGAAAAGTGATAAATATCAAGAATAAAGGGATGAACAACACAAACTGAAACCGTTAAAAAGGGAAAAGTAAAGACTGACAGACAGACAGACAGGACTGGCTTGAGCAGGGAGTTAAAATGCACAGATTTGAAAAGAACAGAAAAGGTCATACAAGATCTCTTCCTTTCTCGGGCTTCTGCTGGCCGAAAGAAGAAACCGAAGCATTCCTAATGTTGGAGGACACTCCTCTGGGAATTGTAGGGAATGAAAACCTTAACTTTTAGACAAAGCTTTAATGGAGAAACTGATTCGCTTACGAGAGGCAATTCGACCTTACCTAAAGAAAATAGCCTCTCTCTCTCTCTCTCTTTTATTTCTTTGCTTCTCTCTCTCTCTCTCTCTCTCTCTCTAATATTTTGCAGAAAGCATTTATGCGTGTAAATACAAATGTACATCGATACTGAGAAGGCCTTATTAATCCACACTTACCAGTGATACACGCATTGTAACAGGACATTATAATTCAAATCTTTTATATGGTCACCAAGAATTGTAGTTGATCTTTTAATATATGAGTAAACACGAATACACGGTAACAGGCCAACAAACTCAATCAAAATAAGTACACGCATAGCATGTATTTATGCATGGACAAATACACATTATGATGATCTCCCTTCGGGACAACGAGACAGAAATAGATTTTTCACCAAGAATGAGATGGAGAGACACAGTTAACAGGGACATGCAGGAGAAGAACGTGAGTGAGGTAATGGTGCATGATCGCAGAAGATGGAGACGACTAATAACAAACAGCGACCCCATATAAAGATGGGAAAAGCTGAAGATAAAGAAGAAGAAGTTTAAGTCTAAATAATAATTTGCAAATCCTCGATGTTGCTTCATGCACAGCAAGTTCATTTTCAAACGACCTGTCCTGCAAGTAATAAAGGGTTTTTGATACAAAAATCCTTTCTTCTTACCCCCCAGAAGTCTAACACTTCTTGGCTATTTCGCTTCTGCGAGCTTTTCAAGCCTTTTATTCTCGTATTCCTCAATCTGTAGATAAGTAATTAACTTTAATATAAATATGCTCACTGTTCACTGCTATGCAAACATTTTTGGGATTTGAATTTTCATATTACCTGAAATTGTCCATACTAATGAATTCAGATTTTCACTTTCTTCTCGCGTAAATACTTCTCAATTTTACTAGCATAATTCATCAATTTCTTCGTTATTACATTATGAAAATTTTGACTTCCCTCATTTCACCGTTCCATGGGACAAGTATTCTAAATTTCCGATGAAAGCAAACGGAGGTAAATACTTCCATTATAGAAAATCCACGCTAATAGGTGTCTCAGAACTAATTTCCCTTCTATTTTCCCCGTAATTCTCCAGAAGACTGGAATATCAAATTTAGGCCAAAGGCCAAGCACTGGGACCCCTGAGGTCATCCAGTGCCGAAAGGGAAATTGAGAGTAAAGAAGGTTTAAAAGGTGTAACAAGAGGAAAGTCTCGCAGTTAAACTATGAAACAACTGTTAGGAGAGGGTGGAAAGCAAAATGGAAGAAAGCGAATATGAACAGAGGTACTGTAAAAGGGATGAAAGGGGTTGCAACTAGGAGCCGAAGGGACGCAGCAAAGAACCTTAAGTAATGTCGACAGTGTGCCGCGTGAGGTCCAATGATGTCACTACTCCCCTACGGAGAATCTGTCATCTTGACTTTCTTTTATTCAGCTTCTGTCGTGATTCATAAACAGCTACTTTGGCTACTCGCCAGTCAGTGTCATACTCTCATCGTACACAGCATCCTACCAGCTCTTCCATTACTTTCGGTTTCTCCTTTTCTATTTTGATGATACAAGCAATCTCTAGCAATCTACCTGCCAATAATCATAATGTAACTTTCTCATACATACGTGCATATATATATATATATATATATATATATATATATATATATATATATATATATATATATATAAAATATATATACATATATATGTGTGTGTGTGTGTAAAGTGTGTGTGTATTGTATTGTATGTATGTATGTATATATATATATATGTGTGTGTGAGTGTGTATTGAATTGTATTGTATGGGTGTGTATGTATGTATATATATATATATATATATATATATATATATATATATATATATATATATATATATGTGTGTGTGTGTGTGTGTGTGTGTATGTGTGAGTGTGTGTTGTATTGTATTGTATGTATGTATGTGTGTGAATATACATATATGAATGTATTTTACTTCAACATAACAGCAGACTATGGAGATAAAAAGGCCCATAAAAACACTAAATACACGTTGCTACCATATATTTCCGATACCATAACCTCTGTATCCCTGAAATGTGGGCAACTGGCAAGTGACAAGAGTAATTTATATGGCTTTGTTGGTGCAGCAATACAATTAGGGAGACAGAAATTTCTGGTATCCGAAATATATGGTTGCAACGTGTATATAATGTTCTTCGGGGCCTTTTAATCTTCATAGTAGACTGTAATATTACAAGAAAATACAGTTTGCGTGACGATCTTATTTCCATTTTGCCTATGAATTTTCTTTGGATCTTGAAAAGGTATTGTATTTCTCAGCAGATAATGCTAAAGTCTTATCTTTCCTCTAAACGGCACTTGAAGACTGATGAAATATGGCTGATTGTGTTATTTTAGTAAGATGACCTCTTCACTTGGTCATGAATTCTCATTTCCCAATATACATAGGCTTCTCGTTTATTAAGGGAAGCTTCTGGTGCTCTATTTTTCAAGAAAAACAAAATCATGGGATATTGTATTTCAGTATAAGCTGCACATAATCTGCTAGGTTATTAAATATTCTCTCTCTCTCTCTCTCTCTCTCTCTCTCTCTCTCTCTCTCTCTCTCTCTCTCATCTGACGTTCGACAAAAAAATTCACACAATCTGATGTCGGTTTGAGCATGTAGAGTCAGTCTCTCTCTCTCTCTCTCATCTAAAGTTCGACAAATAAATCTGTCACTTACTCGAATTGTCGGTTTAAGCATGTAATCCCCCCCCCTCCCCCCGCTCTCTCTCTCTATCACATCTGACGTTCGACAAAAAATCTGTCACTTACACAATTATGACGGTTTAAGCATATAGCCAGTCTCTCTCTCTCTCTCTCTCTCTCTCTCTCTCTCTCTCTCTCTCTCTCTCTCTCTCTCTCTCTCTCATCTAAAGTTCGACAAATAAATCTCTTACTCGAATGTCGGTTTAAGCGTGTAATCCCCCTCCCCGCGCTCTCTCTCTCTATCACATCTGACGTTCGACAAAAAATCTGTCACTTACACACTTATGACGGTTTAAGCATGTAGCCAGTCTCTCTCTCTCTCTCTCTCTCATCTAAAGTTCGACAAATAAATCTGTCACTTACTCGAATGTCGGTTTAAGCATGTAATCCCCCCCTCCCCCCCTCTCTCTCTCTCTCTCTCTCTATCACATCTGACGTTCGACAAAAAATCTGTCACTTACACACTTATGACGGTTTAATCGTGTAGTCTCTCTCTCTCTCTCTCTCTCTCTCTCTCTCTCTCTCTCTCTCTCTCTCTCTCTCTCTCTCTCATCTAAAGTTCGACAAATAAATCTGTCACTTACTCTAATGTCGGTTTAAGCATGTAATCTCTCTCTCTCTCTCTCTCTCTCTCTCTCATCTGACGTTCGACAAAAAATCTGTCACTTACACACTAATGACGGTTAAATCGTGTAGTCTCTCTCTCTCTCTCTCTCTCTCTCTCTCTCTCTCTCTCTCTCTCTCTCTCTCTCTCTCTCTCTCTCTCTCTCTCTGTAGAGAGCTTTTGTAGCAACATCAATGACCATCATCGAAGCTAATCAGCGACTTCATTTTTGCTGCTGACGCCTCTCGGTAATTACAGAAGGGTAGAGCAATTCAGGAGAGTGGGGGCGTCGTTTTTCCTCGAGGAACGATTTGGTAGAATAGGAGGTCGAAATGAGTAGGCAGCAATATATTAGCGTTTATAGAACCTTAAGATTGCCGTGACAAGTTTGTTCGGAGGGAGCCTCTTCCTCCCTCCCCTCCTGTGGTGGGGAGGGGCTTGGGAAATTGGAAAACGTCGAAGAAGGTGGGACTACTTTGAAAAATACTTCACTTTGAAATGTGGAATCTCCCTCTCTCTCTCTCTCTCTCTCTCTCTCTCTCTCTCTCTCTCTCTCTACATACATACACATATATATCTATATACATATATACAGTATACGTATATATATAATATATATGATACACACACACACACATAAATATATATATATATATATATATATATATATATATATTAAAATATAAATATATATATACGAAGATTAAAAATCATATAAAACACTATATACAGGTTGCAATATATATATATATATATATATATATATATATATATATATATATATATATATATATATATATATATGTATATATATATATATAAACATATTATATATATATATATATATATATATATATATATATATATATATATGCAACACTATTCATGTTTTCCTTTAAATGTACCTTGAGTATAAGAAAAGGTACAGAAAATTGGAGAAATGTTGTCTTAAAACCATAAACACCACAAGTGAAGCAGATTTAAATATACATAAAAAAAAACACACACACACACACACATATATATATATATATATATATATATATATATATATATATATATATATATATATATATACACACATATATATATATATATATATATAATTAAAAGACGCTTTGCAAAATTGGTGAATCAAGAAGCGTAAACCTACCCAGAAGAAAGCCCACTCAGACTTTCGTCTCCCACTAAAGGAGACTTTCTTCCCAATCACTCATTTCTTCCCGCACCCATATAATTCCCCCTTCAAGACCCTACATATTGTGGTAACTGAGGTCTTCCATCTTCCTCATTTTCTTTGCACTTCGCCGTACAATATTATTTCCGGAATTGAATTGAATTGAACATAGAATTTAGGCCAAAGGCCAAGCACTGGGACCTATGAGGTCATTCAGAGCTGAAACGTAAATTGGCAGTAAGATGTTTGAAAGGTGTAATCGGCGGAAAACCTCGCAGTTGCACTATGAATCAATTGTTAGGAGCGGGTGGAGAGTGAGTTGGAAGAAAGAGAATTTGAAAGGAAGTACAGTAAAACAAACGAAAGGGGTTGCAGCTAAGGGCCGAAGGCACGCTGCAGAGTACCTTAAGTAATGCCTACAGTGCACCGCACGGGGTGCACTGTCGGCACTAACCCCCTACAGGGAATTTCGGAATTCGACTGTCCTACTAATATGGGAGAAGTGAAGGCAGGCTTCACCCTAGGGATGTTGCGTAATTATAACAGTAAAAGTTCAAGTTAGGATGCAGTTCATTACTACCCTAAAATAATTCACCTTGTATTTTACTAATTTACTCATATTTTTACCTATTTATTAATTCATCTATTTTCTTTCCAAATACTTAACCCTTCTTTCGGTATTTCCTATTATCCCCTGTGCCTTCTTTCATTTGAACACCATATTCTTTGTAAGTTTGAATTTAAAGTTAACGGTCCGTTTAGGTATGTTCCATATGAAGAGGATTTTATCTTCTGAATAATAATAATAATAATAATATTATTATTATTATTATTATTATTATTATTAGTAGTAGTAGTTATTATTATTATTATTATTAGTAGTAGTAGTAGTAGTTAGTAGTAGTAGTAGTAGTAGTAGTAGTAGTAGTAGTAGTAGTAGTAGTAGGTCATAAATCCGAATAAAAATAATACCTAAATAGTCCTTCCGACTAAAACCACTCGAAGGTTAAACAAAAATGAATGGCAAGGCCAAGTCATACAGGATCAAAACAGGACACGGAAATAGTGAGGAACAGCCTCTCGCGTTATTCCAATGTCCATTTCAAAATCGTACAGATATCGACATCAACAACTAGGTCACTTAGACTAAACCTGTCACCGCATTACGGCGAATACGTAATATAAAGTAATTTAGTTATCTGCGATTCTCTGCTTGCGGGGATGGTACATACTAAATGTAGCGAAAGAACATGAAAATCGATACATAAGCTGTTCAGCATATCACATTGTACACAAGTGTTTTGAACGATTTTGGAAAAATGATATATGATTGGAA
>NC_089749.1:54578607-54581107 GCF_040412425.1 Macrobrachium rosenbergii | reverse complement strand
AATGTATTGGAAACGAAAATTATTGAATTTTCTCATCGAGTAAATGAAAATTAGATATTTCAATGTACCTAGGTTTTGTGATTTTTTTGAAAAATAGTAACAAACAGGTATCACTTACCTATAACCTACAACTCGTTCACACATTTTGCCTTTGTTTCACTGTCCTTTGTCATATCACACCTAACGCAAATAGTAATGAATTATATATCAAAAGGAGGGCAATTTATTTTAATTTCGTGCTGAATAAAACAAATTAGGGTATCTTTGCCTTAGCGATTTTGGTGAATTAGGGAAAAAAAAGTTGCAAAACATTTTCCAGTAGGGCTAATTTCAACTCATGATACTTATGCTTTATACTGGTTTTAGGGACTTTTTAACATAGCATAAAAAATTACAACTCATTAACTTTACAATGACATCAAATTATGAACGTGGCATTTAGTATAAGGTTACACGGAACGACAGCAAAAAATTACCGCTATAAATGTTCGTACGGCAACTATATCAGCCCGTACAAGGTAAGGTTTGGTAAGCACCTAACGGTCAATTCGTACCTATGGTAATGACGTAATAAGGTATCATAAACAAAAACATTCCCTTCAAGGGTGAATGTAAGGCAAACAGTTATTTATTGTATTGAATAAATTACTTGTTGATAAAAGATAGAAATGAATATATATCATTCTAATAAATAACCATAAACAAACATTTCATTTTTTTAAATGAAGGTAATGCAGCAATAGGCGCGAATTGGCTAGTAGCTACTCTTCCAGTCTTGTCGTTCACGGGTTGATGTTGTTGGCAGGTGTCCATTAAAAATAAAAGTGGGTTAATCACCAAATTTGAAGCAGTTGGCAGGTGTCCACTTCAAAGAAAAGTGGGTGAATCACCGAATTTAAGTTGACGCTTCGTTTTTTCATGCATATTCTATGTTCGTGAATGTATGAAAAACGTTACTTAGTTTGTGCCGAGATAGAATCGGAAGGCCTGTATATATGGTTAACTGGCAACCGTTTCGTCCACTGTCTCTGACTCCTCAACTCTCTGGTTGCCGATAATTAATTCCAAACCTCATTTAAACTGATATGGGTTTTCAATGTCGATTTTATCGACGTAATAAATAATTATATTAATAATTCTCACAGATTATGATGAAAATTCACGTAAATTCTGATAAAAAATTGATGTTATAGGGGATTTGGATTTATTGTTGTAGGTTAATCATATGTCTGATAGCGCCTGGAAGAAAAGGTGGAGTGTCAGGTGAAGAATGATAATTAACACACAAAGCACTGGAGGAAATGGTGACGTAAAAGCGAAAATTTATCTTTTTTTATCCCTGTTTGTACGTCTGTCACGGGGTAGGGGTTTGATTTTGAGGTATAAACCTTTCCGGAGTGACATAGAGGCCGTGTGAAAAAAATTTTTTGGGGTCTGTCAAGTGGTTCGGATTTCTGTAGCGTCCAAACAAATATACAAGCATTCACTTTTATAGTTAAATCATTCCATGTTGGAGATATATATATATATATATATATATATATATATATATAATGTATTTATATACATATAATATATATATATATATATATATATATATATATATATATATATATATATATATATATATATAATATATATATATATACATATACTATATATATATACACACATACACACTTATCCATTATCACACTGATGAACACGCACCAGTATGCCATATCTCCAACATGGAATGATATTTCTCCCTTTTCTAACTACTTGTATGAAAGTTACTATTAATTACCATCCAACGCCAATATTTCTCAACTGTTTCTGTCTTGCACCGCCCTCGATAATTCTATCATACATACGTCACATAGTAGCTTTCACCGAAGTGCTACCTAAACGTTTGTTTCATAACAACAGTACCCCGTAAGGGGGCAGTGCTATCAGTGCACCTCACGCGGTGCACTGTAGGCATTACGTAAGGTTCTTTGCAGCGTCCCTTCGGCCCTAAGTTGCAACCCCTTTCATTCTTTTTACTGTACCTCTTTTCATGTTCTCTTTCTTCCTTCTTTCTATCCACCCTCTCCTAACAAATGTTTCATAGAGCAACCGTGAGGTTTTCCTCCTGTTACACCTTTCAAACCTGTCTACTCTCAATTTCCGTTTCAGTGCTGAATGACCTCATAGGTCCTAGGGCTTGGCCTTTGGCCTAAATTCTATATTCTGTTCCATAACAAAAGTAAAATTCATAATCTTGTTCAACGGTCGGTTACCAGAATAACTTTAACAATAGAATTATCGCATACACCTATAAAAGTATATGTAGCAAATGGTACCTCCCCCCTTTACTTTTCTCTATCTCTGTGAATAATAAAGTACCTAATAAAGTTGGTAGGGTAGCACCCTCTGGAACCAATCCCTTGGCCCCATGCCCGCATCCACCATGGCTGCAATCGACCACAGGCAATTAATCACCAGATCCCTAATGCACTGGTTAGGTAAGCTCTGGCTT
>NC_089749.1:54568607-54573607 GCF_040412425.1 Macrobrachium rosenbergii | reverse complement strand
AGACAGCTGTCCTTTTGACCGAAATCTATTCTATTAGAGCATTATACTTATAGCCGAATTAGCTGTGCAGAGCAACAGTTAATATCTATATCTTTACGTCAAAGTTCGTGTGGACTTCCCAACACGCTGAATATTCTAATCCTGAATTTCATTAGGGTCAATATTTATTGGAAGCGACGAAGAAGGTACTTCGTGATCAGTAATCCAACATCCCAATACACTGTTTAATGATATTTTAAAATTCAAACTGCGTATTAAGATAAAAAAAAAACGAAAATAATAAAACGACGAATATTTGGAGTTCTCACGAAAGTAGAAAAAAATCAATGAAAAAAATGACTATCAGATGAAGGCCCTGTAAGCCACTCACTCTGGTTTACTTTAAAGTGAGTTAATATTTTTCTTCCTTCCTACAAGCTAAACTTGTCCTCTCGGTTCGACTGTACCTTTACGTGAACGCCAACCGTAGCTTTATCCGTCAACATGAACTTTATAAAACACACACAAACACGAACGTGACACCTATATGATGAGTACAAAATCAAAAGGACCTAATTTACAATACGCAAACACACACAGACACACACACACACAGATTTTCTTGAGTCACTGAACGACTGCGCGGACAAGACTTAGTTGCAGTATTTGCGAAAAGTGCTCAAAGCAGATAAAACATCAAACTGATTTTTTCGAAATTTATTGACTTTACCAATGTTTTCTTCACGAAACAGAGTGATTATCTTACTGGACATAATGAAGCAGTCATGTGAAGATGGAATTCAAATCAGGACGGATATAAAATGACAACATACAGGATGCAAGCAGCACCCTCTTCCTTGGGGATTTGAACCACCAGCCACTACAGTAGTAGGCCAACTCTTACCCCACTTGGTAGCCGAGTGGATTAAAAGTTGGTCTACTGCTCCAGTGGTCGAAGATTCAAATTGTGGAGGAGGAAGTTATTGCTGATGTCTATCTTTGGGTGATACGGCTTGCTTATCAAGTGTAAATTGACTGAAAAGAAAGTTTTCTTGCTGAAACACCGCATATGCTAATAATGAAGCACACACACACACACACACACACACACAGAGAGAGAGAGAGAGAGAGAGAGAGAGAGAGAGGAGCAAGCTAACTTGTGCAATTGTTTTATTAAACTTAAAACTGGTCTATTATACTCATGTTTTGTCTCCAGCACTTCATTTTCATGGCAAATTTTTTATTTTCACTATGACCTATAAAATATGATCTTCATCATGATCTAATTAATAATGACTAAAACATTAATAATCCATAACCTCTCGTTTTGTATGCAGTTCTGTGATCTGCTCTTACGAACAGTGACCGCTTCCTCACTTCTATTAATGGCCGCTATCGCACCCCTCACTGATGGCAATTCCAAGGCTCTGTAAACTTTCGGCTCTCTCGCTTCTTTTAGCTTTCCCAGGCCATTCCAAGTGACTAATCCTGGGAGGAAACACCTTCACTGATCGCCTAAGAGAGAAGGAATGTTTGAATGTGGAAGGAATGTGGACTGAAGACAATTCGTTGACAATTTCGTTGGCCTAACAATCGGTAAAAGCCAATCACACAAACTCCTCCATACTGTTTGCACAGCTCCCTACCCTCTGAGAAGAATATTTTTTTGCCACTGTCATGAAGGTAGGGGCAATTACTGGTCCCACATTACTATTTGTTCTGTAAAGCAAAAACGTACACACACACATACACACATATATATATACACATATAATTATGGACAGATATCAGACCCATGCACCAGAGTTGTTCGACGTAAGTGACTCTCCGCATCGTGACAGGCAGTTATATAAACTGCATGGTAGATAATGATGGTATTTTTAAACATGCTTCCCCGGGTTCGAGGCTTTCAGAGAAACGCATGTCCAGAAAGTGTGAGGAACCAAAAAGTTGAAAATTCATCGCAACAATTAAAAGCTGATTTTCATCTTAAGCAATTTACAGCTACATACCGACGTCTCCATATACTAATGAAGAAACTGGTAACAACCATCACACATTGCCATGCCGTGGTAAAATTATTATATTATTATTACAACACTTCAAGCTTGTAATTTCGTGACCTTCTTATGAGTTTGGTGTTATACGGAGAAAGCAATTACCATACCACATTAAAAGGATTACTTGAGCGTGTTAAAAACTAATTATTCCACCAAACTGAAAATATTGCAGTTAATACGGGATTATTTTCACAACACTTTACGCCGTTTTCGAAGTATTTTACTCTTATGAAATAATCATATCTTGGAAAAATTACCGTACCTTATTTATATAAATATATATCCAAATCAGTATCGTATCAAAAGGGAAAAATTGTCGTAATGTAATAATTATCCTATCCGGCAACAAATACACTTCTGTTAATCCGTCGTCTTAGGGTGAACAATTATCATTAGGCATTAAAAGATTAACTTTCCCTTCCTAAGCTGTCACCTCACTGGAAATATTTTATGTTCAAAGGATATCCTGATTCTATTTATATGAAGAGAATTATCTTTATGTCCAACACTAAACTTTCGTTAACAGTTAACTCTATCAGTCAATCATTATAAAATACTTACCAAGTAATAACCTTCTAAAGGTATTATTGTGCACCATCATCATGCTCATTGCTCACATTCAATGGAATTGTTTCAGCATGTCATAATTAACGTACCATACTAGTATGAACTACTGCAAAATGTAAATTGTGACATATTCCACGCTAAACGTGTCATAAAATACAAAATCATTTTACGATATTTACGTGATACGCTATGATTGCCCTAGCTAAGAGGAAGGGACATCAGTTCCATTCCAAACAAAAATATTCATCAATTCCATTCTTATGATAAGCATACATTAATTCCATTACTAAGAGAATATACACCCATTCCATTCCTAAGACAAATATAAATTTACATCAATTTCATTACAAAGAAAAATACGCATCAATTCCATTCCAGCTAGGAGAAATATATATCAATTCCATTCCTACGAGAAATATACATCACTTCCATTCCAACTACGAGAAATATACATCATTTCCATTCCAGCTACGAGAAATATACACCACTTCCATTCCAGCTAAGAGAAATGTACATCAGTTCCATCTCAGGTATGAAAAGTGCACATCAATTCCACTCCAGCTAAGAGAAATATGCATCACTCCATTCCAGGTAAGAGAAATATACATCAATTCCATTCCAGCTAAGAGAAATATGCATCAATTCCACTCCAGTTAAGAGAAACAGACATAAATTCCATTCCAGTAAGAGAAACATGCATCGATTCCATTCCAGCTATCCATTCCAGTAAGAGAAACATGCATCGATTCCATTCCAGCTAAGAGAAATATACATTTCCATTCCATCTAAGAGAAATATACATAAATTCCATTCCAGCTATGAGAAATATACATCAATTCCACTCTCGTTAGGAAAAATATACATCAATTCCACCCCAGTAAGGAAAAATATACATTAATTCCATTCCTAAGAGAAATATCCGTCATTTCCCTTCCAACTCCGAAATGAAAGTGACAACAGCCATCCTAATGCTTCCCTCAGACGGCCATTATCTCAAGTAAGAGAGCGCTTTAGGGGAGAATTTGGAGGGATGGGTTCAAATTCCTGCACCCTCTCCAACGCCGCTTCCTCCGAATATCACAGGGCTTTACGCAAATTCCACTGAGGGTCCTTGATTATCGCTGGTCATTCCACACGCACTAAAAATACAACACAAGAGATGTAGTTGTGTTTCCTATTCTGTTCAGTACAGAATCCTTCAGGGTGCAAGGATTAGTTCTGCCGGTGTTGTGTTTAGCGTGAAATAACTATCTGACTATCTGCCCTATAGCTCGGTTATTTCACTCTGCCACTCGCAGATACACAATGTTACTTTTGAAGTTCACAAAACTGCACTTCAACTTCTGCACGAGCTCTAGCATTTTAAAGAACGCTCAGAGACCGCAAATCTCCGCCAAGTCACAGCTCTTCCCACCCTCAAAAGGTCTCTTCTCCCATATTTACAATCTGTCTCTCATAAAAGCTAATCACTTCTTGGCAGTTACCAGGTCCACTTTCACTAAAATTTACGTAGAAATCCACACACAACATTTTACAAAATCCTGCCAACCAAGAGACGAATATACAAACCGAAGCAAAACCAACATCTTTGCAGAGAGAACTCATTTTGTATTCCATGTAACATATTTTCATCATCTACTACTTCGAGAACATTCTTATCAACATTTAATAAACTATTACAAAAAACGGAACTATATCATTGGATATCTGAGTTCACTGATATCTATTTTCAGTGCCTTTCCGGTACAGAAACTAGACGACGTTTCTTAATCAAGTCGTTTGGTGCAAGTCTCGCGCAACCAAAGGCAACTTCACAAACATAAAATATACACAAGATAAATCGTTCCTTTGGTCATTAAAATCCAATTACAGCAACCTGCTATTAAATGTCCATCTGTCTTACCTAATATTTGCATTACGCAATCATTAATCAAGAAAAACTACAACTTGATAGGTTAAAAAAAGGCAGCACATTAGGATCTTAATGCACAAAATTAGGGAAAGATGTCATATTCATAAGATTTAAAGGGAGTTGATTAAAGTCCTTTTTAAAGTGCTGCAGAAATGATGAAAACCCTCAGTAAGTCTTTAACAAAGGGCGATATAACGTGATTATACAAGCCACATCACGGCATCAATCGCAAGGAAGATAAAGAATATGACAAATGCAGTGCTGAAAATTAAACCAATTTGCGACGAATGAACTCCGCGTTATTTTGCCTTTGAACACATACACACATACATACACAGACAAAAGAAGAGAGAGAGAGAGAGAGAGAGAGAGAGAGAGAGAGAGAGAGAGAGAGAGAGAGAGAGAGAGAGAGAGAGATTTTGGCATTCAAATGAAATATTCCTACTCGTTTTGAGAGAGAGAGAGAGAGAGAGAGAGAGAGA
>NC_089749.1:54551107-54566107 GCF_040412425.1 Macrobrachium rosenbergii | reverse complement strand
CTGTTTGTACATAAACTACACAAACACGTATTTGAAATAAAAAAAAATGTTCTGAAAATAAAAATGCACCTACCTATATGGTAAAATCATGTATAATTATCTATATATATGTTATACATCTACATGTAAGTCTACATCTACCACTAAGTATACATCATATACTTGGATAATTTTCGCATATGCAGTAATCGTAGCTTTTTTTTATTTACGCTACACCAATATAACTAATGTGTGGATGTATACATATATGCATTATCTGTGTATGTGCGAACGTTAAATATGTCCCCGATTAAGCACTGTGTCGCGCATTAAGCTAAACTGAGATGCAACAGGGTAAACTGAAGTAACGAGCAACAACGAGCACCCATCAGCGCCAGGCACACAGACAAACGAGCCTTACCAAGAAGGACCAGACGATAAATCAACCAAAATCAGTGGAGAGAGAGAGAGAATCGGCAAATCAACAACGTTGTCAGCCTCCCCCATAATAACGGCACACAGCCTTCCAGACCGATGTTAATCAAGACGGAATACGAACCGTCATTAACCGTTAATGAAGAGTAGCGTCATTAACGGCTAATCAACTGCGGGCATCGCAGAATTAGCCAGGCCTTTATCATGTTTCCCATCGCTGGATATCACCGGCTGAATTTGCGCCGGTGATATCCTTCGGCGAAAAGCGGTTTCTCTCAATGAAAGGACGATGAAATGGAAGAGAATTCATCAAACTAAAAACTGAATACGGATAAATGAATAAGTAAAACGGAACGAAATTAAATAAAAGTGCAAACCAAAACGTCTGTGGAATAACTCTGAGATTCGTTCAAAATCAAGTATACGAGGAAATGAATGTGTAAACGACACACAAAGAAACAGGACATAGGTTCCCTTCCCAAACGCACCGTTCCCGTGTCGGGCAAGGTCCCCAAATGGTCTTCTACGGAGTCATCCGCCCCGATCTTCCTAGCATGGTCGCCAGATGACTCTACAGAGAACCATTTGGCGACCATGCTAAGAAGAGGGAGTAGATGGCTCCAAATAGAACCATTTGGCAGATGATGACTACGAAGAGAACCATTTGGCAGATGATGACTACGAAGAGAACCATTTGGAAGATGATGACTACGAAGAGAACCACTTGGCGGCCATGTTAAGAACAGGGGGGCATATGACTCTACAGAGAACCATTTGGTGACCATGCTAGGAGGAATGGGCTGATGACTTCAAAGAGAACCATTTGGCGACCATGTTAGGAAGGGGCAGATGACTAAGAAGAGAGGGCTGATGACTCCGAAGACAACCATTTGGCGACCATGGTGCTAGGTAAAGCTGCCTTTATAATCTAAGCTAATTAATTCCAGACGGAGGAAAAATTAATTTCTTGGCACCTAGAGGAAAATTGAAATTGACCTTATGAATCACTGGCAAGTGATATACAACATATTATAAAACATTTGCCTGCGCGCACGCATCCATCCACCCTCTCACCGACACACACACACACACACACACACACAAACACATTTTTTGTATATCCTTAGGCAATGAATTAAGTTATAGAAGTTGCACAGCACCGGGGGTTCGTTCCAGACCCCGCATTGTAGTATGAATTCTTAGACCATTGTATTGTTTTTGTCTTCATCTACCATCTTCATGTTAAATATGTATGTATGTACGCGTATGTTTATATATGTATATATATATATATATATATATATATATATATATATATATATATATATATATATATATATATATATATATATATATATATATATATATATATATATATATATATATATATATATATATATATATATATATATATATATATGATGTTATAATAACTTCCTCCTGATTCACAAATAACGTAAATTTCATATTTCCATTATGCATAATGCCAAGCGGAAAGAGGAAATGCTTCCTCCGTCTGGGATGAATAAAGCTCAGGATTGCAGAGAACTTCCTTAACCGAGCACAAGACCGCCGGTGCGTTTGTGGGGGGGACGCATTTTTTCCCTGTCTGCATTTGTTTCGTTTACATATTCATTTATTCGCAGACATACTTTTAAGCGAAGTGCAGTTTTGTTTAACAATCTTTTGATTTATACCTTTATTTACTTGGTTCCATTTAGATATTCATTTATTCACGTTTTGCCTGCAAAAAAATATTAGTCACGTAAATCAATTCTTTTATTTCGAAAAATTTATACTTGGAACCGAGCATCGTATTTTTCACGGAGCATTCTTTTACATTTACAAGTTCTACAGTTTTACATACACAACGGCATTGGTTTCCCCTGTAACGCCAGTTTTATTAACCATAATCAATCAATCAATCAACAAACCAGCAACGTTTTACAAAGCATCGCATTTCACTGAAGGAAATCGCTTTCCGCCCAAGACAGGAGAGATTCCGTTTATTCAGGTATCAAATTCAAGAAGTGCACATCGGGTGGAGACCAATACTCCCAAAACCTAGGTTTCGCCTTATCATCACTACCATGGCTTTTCATATTGTTGGTTAATCACCTTGCCTAAGAGTGCATTATAAGCCCTTCCTTATTCATTAATCTCAGACATACGAAATGCATTTTATTTAACCTTTAAAGATAATCCAACCTGCTCGTTCCCCACAGGATTCTTTTATAAGTCAAGTGCATGAAATTTATTTTAAAAGACTGATGGGAAAATTGATGGCCTTCGCCTCCTGGTATTAGAATTCCGGTTCATTGTGAACAACAATAACAATAATAATGATGGCGATACAAGCATTAACATCAACAACAATCCAGGAAGACCTCTGGCACTCAATAGTATGTCATCAAGGCACCTCAACAGAATGTGGACGATTAACTGGAACAAAACAATAAGCGCACACTTTTTCTCGACAGCTTCCTATTAAATTCAGCTCTTGAAAGACACCCTGATAGGATTTCTTCTGACGAGTCACGATTACTATTATTTGGGGAGGGAAGAGGGGGTGGTTGGATGAGGAAACCACCAATTCGACTAATATATCAAAAAGATTAAGATCCAAGAGGTCAGCCGCCATCCAATGGAAAACAACTTTCCGTCAGTGCTATTACAAGAGATTATATGAAAACAACAATATATATATATATATATATATATATATATATATACATACATATATATATATATATACATACATACATACATACATATATATATACATATACATATATATATATATATATATATATATATATATCATAAACACACACACACACACACACACACACACACACACACATATATATATATATATATATATATATATATATATATATATATATATATATATATATATATATATATATATATATATATATATATATATATATATACTGTGTATATGCATGTGGCGACCCCACTGTCCACCTTATATAAAGAGATCATTAGCTTCACATTCCGTCATTACTGGAAAAGCATTTTTAGTACAACCCCAAAAATAAAGAAGTTAGCCACAGAACAACTGGAAAAGAAATACAAAAGGTGTTAAATGTCTCCATTAGGGAATAGACAGCATTAAGTCTTATAATACACAACAATGTAAAAATAAATCAAAGCACTTTTCACATCAATATATCTTACAACAGAGAGAGAGAGAGAGAGAGAGAGAGAGAGAGAGAGAGAGAGAGAGAGAGAGAGAGAGAGAGAGAGAGAGAGTTTTGCGAGGTGAGCGCATGAAGCAAACTGCATAAGTTTGCGTGTCCGGGAGGGAAGCTCATATTTTCAGGAAAAAAAGAAAGTCGAGAGCGAAAGGACTACTACAGCAGTCTATTGATCTGGCAGTCAAAAGTAGGATACACTAGGACCATAAGGAAGGGGGTGCAGCACAAGCCCTCACGCCATGTCCAAAATAAGGTGGAGGGTGGGGGTGGGGAGGGGAAGGGAAGCTAGTTTCCTTCCGCCCAGGGCTACAGTTTGCTGTTTTTGGAAGGATTAAAGAATGGGGTTTCCGAGTTATAAATACTGCACCACACGAAAAACAAGGTTCCTGATTCCTGTGTTTGGACAAAATTACATAAATCAAAAGACAAAAATGTATGTATATATACATATAAACATCTATATATGTACATATATATACGTATATGTGTATACACAAACATATATATGTACATGTATACACATTATGATACATAAATATACACATAAATATATTGTATAACACACACGAGCACACACAAACACACAACATATACACACACATATATACATATGTATATATACTATATATATACATACATATGACCTCATTTATGCGGAAGGTTAAAAAAAAAGTAGATTATTTCCCAGCTGTCAGAGGGCAGTCTGCCTCTATCGCCAAGGAACCAGATGGTGGTCCCTTAAAGATGGAAGCAGACTGGCATCTATAAGCTTGGAAACATAAATATCTTTTTCTGAACCTTCAGTATCATTGAGGTCCTCTTAGAAGTAATAATTTGTGTTTTTTGGAGTATATATACATACAGGCATGCGCACATACACACAATGTATATATATATATACATATATGTATTTATATAAATGTATGTATACGTGTATATATATACATGTATATTATATATGTTTATATAATATATATACATGTACATATTCCGACACCTGACAAACAAACATTCAATACATAAAAAAATTCAGGTTATACTGGCCCACGCAACGCAGTAGAAAACAGATACTTCCCACAAATGAGGAGAGAGAGAGAGAGAGAGAGAGAGAGAGAGAGAGAGAGAGAGAGAGAGAGAGAGAGAGAGAGAGAGAGAGAAGGATTATCACACGAAGTTCCCTTGGGAAATCTAACAAAATACACTTCCAATTCGCTTCGATGACACCGCCGATATTTCTCCAAGCAGCAAACCATAAGCTAAACCAAGTTGATTTAATAATGTGGGAGCGTCCGTCACATTCTTGAGAAGTCACAAGGGGTAACCTGTTCCTGAATTATGTTAGTATGTTTGTTACACACACACACACACACACACACACACACACACACACACATATATATATATATATATATATATATATATATATATATATATATATATATATATATATATATTATGCAGGGATAAGAAGTATCCGAAAAATAATGTTGTTATATACTTTTTATCTTATATAATATTTTTATATATATTATATATATATATATATATATATATATATATATATATATACATAGATATACATACATACACACATATATATATATATATATATATATATATATATATAAACATGTATAAATAAAATGTACTTCTCAGAAAAGTCCCTTTCTCAGACGGAAGAAAATAATAAAACAAAAACAATGACGCCGAAAGTGATCCACGCGCGGATGCAAAGAGCATTTCTGGACAAGGTGCAAAAATACGAGCGCCATATATCTCCTCATATATCTCTCGCGGGCTCCAAAAATAATAACAGCCACCATCCCTCGCTCTGTAATAATGTCCACCATCCCACCTACTGTAGCAATAACCATAATGCATATACACCGTATATTGCGTTAGAGCATTTGTGCCTAGAAAAAAAATGGTTTGGCCACAGCGTGGCATATATAATCTTGCACTTTCCTGTATGCTCACTGAAGTCAATTCGCTGTCAGGTCATGAGCCGAATCCCATTCATTCTAGCTAATAGTACAACTGAGAACATGATTCGCAAAATAATAAATAACGCCTCTTCAAATATCATACAAATGGAATAAAACATATTCTCAATATAAAATATTCCTATAGTTTCACTAAACAGTAAATAAAGCTTCAAAACACCTTTTAAATGGCAAAAAAGTAACAATTCATAGGTTTATTATCAGAGTTTTTTTTACCTTCGGTCTGCTGAAAGGTTAAAATTTTCTCAAACAAATAAATAAAACCACCAGATAATCAGGGAAAAGTGATACAATGGTCCATTGTACAACATAACTAAAAAAGAAAATGAGACTGCGGAAAACATTCCTGATATGAGAGCAACAAAAACGAAGGAACAGGAAATGGGAGAAAAATGAGAGAGCTGAGACTAAACTCTTCGGGGGCTCATTTCCTCATCAGCCAGTTTACTTAAACTTAGTAGTTCTCTTGAGAAGAAAGCTACAAAAAAAGTAGCCCACTCTGTCTCAAAAATAAATAAACTGATAAACTGATAAATAAATGCTTAAATAGTTAAATACTAAATAAATAAATACAGAAAAAATTTGGTGAAAACTAAATTAATGAGATGACAAATTCCACCGGGGAGTTTCGTGCTACGCCTGACCTCTGAAAGGCGATTTAAAGCATTATTCCCCTTCTATCTATCTATCTATCAATTTATCTGTTTATTTACATATCCACTCACTATCTACCTATTAAAAATATATATATATATATATATATATATATATATATATATATATATATATATATATATATATATATTATATATATATATTCTTGGCTATATATATATTTATTATATTCTTGGCTATTTCCTTTCATTTTTGCACAGGAATGTTTCCAAAAAAGATATTTCCTTTTAGTGTATTTATGATCAATTTTAATTTTCTTTTCAAAATCATTTCTAAATCTCTACATCCATATGGTGGGGGGGGATACTGATAATTTGGTCACGGTGATCATCAAAATGCTGACAACTACAGCGTATGACTATGAAGCTTCATATAAACCGCAATCGTAGATGGGATAAAAGATGCAATGATCCAAACTTTAAGAATATAACGAAACAGCATTTCGGGTTTCATGGACCTACTTCAGCGCTCTGATCACTTAACACTGGAGATAAAAGAAATTAGATCTGCAGTAGTGGTAAAAGTACCCAGAGTGAAACTTTACGACCATTTAGGAGGGGGTTACGCAGGTTTTACTCACCTGAAACTGGTTTTAGAGGCTGGCAATATTAAACGCCAAGGTATGAAGGCTTTCATAAAAGAGTACTTGGCTGGGTTAACGGCGGTACTTGACTATTAAATCAATGATGAAAACGATGTGATATAAAGACATGTTTGAGGAATGCAGAGAGAATAGGCAACTAGATTCAAGAATACCTAAAGGTATGAAAAGAGACGAATGGCAATATGATGACCATCTAAGATGCTCAAAGCATATGGCTGTTGTAAATGGATGCTTACTGCTTAACACTCGTATTGGTTGAAAATGATTGATTGATTGACTGATTATAGCTACTAAAACTGGCGTCACAACACCTAGGTTATTGACGCCGTAATAAATAAAAAAAAAATTAATTAAATTAATAAATAAATAACTTTAAAAGTAGTTTCATAAGATAACTATCTAAACGCACACACACACATATATATACACACACACACACACACACACACACACATATACACACACATATATATATATATATATATATATATATATATATATATATATATATACTGTATAATTCATATCTATTCACATATAGTAAATGAATCTCGTGTTTTGCAGTAAGCTTAAATATCTAGCGAGGCATACCTAAAATAATGAATAACCTCAATTACGGCTAATATGATGTACCCAATTTCTTTATCGTGCTTTGCCTATTGTTTCATCCTGACAAGCTTCTCATATTGTTTGTTCGATAGCTTACCAGGATATCCCCGAGATACGTTTTTTCCAGTCTTCTGCCCCTTGATATTTTTTCTTTCAAACGCAGTTCAACAAAAACATCACCTGTAATTCTAGCAAGGCAGAACCAGATGGTCATGAGCAGATCTACCGCGCTCCAAATCTACAATGCCAAAGTGATGGCCATCCAAACCAGTACTGAAAACCTGTTAGAAGAATAATTCACAAATGTCGTCGGTTGGCTGGTCGGTATGGACTAAGCCTGCTTTACGCCAGCATGGGTCCTTGTATACAATGGCTACCCCTGAATACTGGTGAGGTATAAAAGTGAATGTGAGGAATGATGCGGACTTCTGGACTCGGACCAAAACCACGACGAAATAAAACAAAATAGTGAGAGCCACAAAACGACAACGCCATCTGGATTATGAGACGAACAAAGAACCATTTCGACTTAGCAAATATTACAGCAAGCTGAAGGCTGACATGAAATCGGAGAGAAGGGGGCATTTCAAAGGAGTACCGCTCACTCCCCTAATCTTCTTAAGCTTGACGTCAACACCGAGGACCATAATGCTTAAAATCATGTCATAGAAATGATACAAGATCAATTCGCACATTATTACATAAGCAGAGAAAGGATGAATAAGCACATCTCAACAGTTTGTTCTTCAGGTATGATAAAATCAATGCAGGAAACTGTCGGGCGCCCTCTGCGTAGATTTTAATATTCCTAGACAACACGATAATAATAAATTTCATTCTAAACTATTGTTAGCGGTAGCACTAGTATTATCGTCGTCATAAACATACACCGTAAAGGCAAGGCTACTTTTTCTCCCCCTCGCAGACCCTTTGCTTTTAATTAAAAGTCCGGGCTAAGCACCCGGTTGGTAATTACTTAAGTTTAGCAATCAGTCAAGACTTCCGGAAGTATTTCGTCGTCGGCACTGGAATGGCGATGCTCCAGTAATGGGATCAGACAGGAAAAGAAGATGGATTCCTTTTTTGTATAAGCATAAGGAATCACGAACACCATCGGCTGAAAATGAACCACCAATATTGGATTTAGGTTAATCTTAATTTCAGTATGTGTGTACACGAGAGAGAGAGAGAGAGAGAGAGAGAGAGAGAGAGAGAGAGAGAGAGAGAGAGAGAGAGAGAGAGAGAGAGAGAGAGAATTCTGTTAAAACACTGTCATACCACAGGTCAACAAGAAAGGGAAAGAAGTATTACTAAACCTATGTAAGTATCATATAAACGCATCTGTGGTTTACCTTGATATCCAAGATGGATATTTGCTCACAAGACGGCAAAGGATGTTAACGCGTACGCCAGTCAACGCACACGGAGGTCATCCTGTTGGTAAAAAAAACAAAAGTTAAAAAATAGCAAAATGAAAAGTACAATAACAGCAAAATTAAGGTAATGTTGAGTCTACTCAAGCTATATTTACTTTTCAGTATGTTAAAATGAACATGACCATCTATACTAAAAACAATACGTTAAAATGAACATGACCATTTGTAATCGATAAACAATCTTACGCCTAAATGAGACGGGAGCTATGTGGAACCTTAAACACAATTTCTATATACAGTAAGAGTAATGTAGCACAGCACAGAGTAATTTTAGGCACACCAAATATACTCTATCATAATTACAGCAGTACTCCAGTAGTACTGCATTGAAGGTGCGCTAACCTATGAGCAAATGCAGCACTGAATAAAGAATATAGAATATATAGAATTTAGTCCAAAAGCCTAGAACTGGGACCTTTGAGGTCATTCAGTGCTGGAGGGGAAATTGAGAGTAAAGGAGGTTTTCAAGGTGTAACAGGAGGAAAACCTCACAGTTGCACTATGAATCAATTGTTAGGAGAGGGTGGAAAGTAAGATGGAAGAAAGAGAATATGAGCGGAGGTAAAGTAACAGGAAGGAAAGGGGTTGTAGCTAGGGGCCAAAGGGACTCTGCAAAGAACCTTAAGTAATGCCTACGGTGCACCGCGTGAGGTACACTGACGGCACTAACCCCCTAAGGCACTGAACCCATCCCGTTAATGTTAACTACAAATGGACTAATAATCAAATACGCCCAAAGGAACGTTCGCTCAGTAACATAAAAAAGACTGTTAAAACAGCATTACTCTGAATGATAGTTTGTAACAACAAAAGATACATCAAACGTCATCAGTCATCCATACCTTCCTAAAACAGACTTCAGTTACACTCACCTAAATGAGACACGATTCGAAAATTCTTTTAAACCTCAAACCTTTCAATGGTGGTCATAGTAGTAGTGAGGAAAGAACTACACTACAGTGGGTTATCTTTCAGATAAAGTTAAAAGATGGGACGGAAAAAAGGGGAGGGGGAAAGAGAGCAACATTCTACAGGACCCTTCCTAGCATCAATCTATTATTGATTTTAAGGTCAAGAAGAAGTGAGCAGGGCTTCAAGCCCATACGTCACTGGCTACAAACTAAAACTGTCATAGGATTAAAGGATAACGATGGATTGCACGCAAGCACGCAAGCACAGAGAAAATGAATAGATGAAACAAGATGCCGCCTGTATCGCTGCCACAACAAACTTCAAAAATACCGGCTTATTATATTTGTATATCAAGAGGTACGTCAGAAAAGAGTAGAAATGACCAACACTTAATTTCATGTTACTATTGAAACCTCTTCCCCGTTTCCAGTAAAAGAAAACTGAGAATATAACATTCTAGTTTATCACCTCACAAAAAAGAGCACATGAGACCTCATTTCTTGCCTTAAAAATCTGAGAATGTTTATTCCGGAGTGCATATTTCATTCTTAGCATCTGTATGAATAAATAATTTCCGCCTCATCTGTTATGCTCATCGTACTATAGCGTGAATACAACATAGAATTTTGGCCCCAGGCCAAGCGCTGGGACCTATGTGGTCATTCAGCGCTGAAAGGGAAACTGATGGTCGAAAGGTTTTAAAGGTGTAACAGGAGGATAACCTCGCAGTTGCACTATGAAACAATTGTTAGGAGAGGGTGGAGAGTAAGATTGAAAGAAAGAGAATATGAATAGAAGCACATTAATAGTAATGAAAGGGGTTGTAGCAAGGGGCCAAAGGACGCTGCAAAGAACCCTAAGTAATGCCTACAGCGCACTGCATGAGGTGCACTGACGGTTCTAGCCCGCCGTTCGGAGTACTAAGGAATAAAACGAGCTCATAGTACAATACTCCAGAGCATTCCTTTATTCAATGGCGAGGATTCGCAGTCTCGTGCGAAAACAGTTCTAAGTGTTTTACGTTGGAGGAATTGCAGCTATCTGAAAAGTATAAGCGAGGGTTTTCCTCAGTCCAAAGGACCATTTCTCGTGCATGATTCACGTGAACCGTCTCAACAACTTGCATGAATTGAGAGAGAGAGAGAGAGAGAGAGAGAGAGAGAGAGAGAGAGAGAGAAATACAATAGCCTATTATGAATTTAAAATATGTCTTGCGCTTGCTATGAGTAAACAACGAAAGAGGATTCTCTCTCTCTCTCTCTCTCTCATCAAGTGAACACACACACATATATATATACGTGAGCGTTTGTGTGTATGTATGCGCCTGTGAGCACATGCATATATACAATATATATTTTCATTCTTATAAAATATTCCGCATAAAAATACAAAAATAAAAGCAAATATATACTTCTATTTAAAAGCAAGCCACGGAAAGCCAACGCGGCTTTTAAAAGCAAATGGAACAGAAAACCCGGGATTTCAAACTCCAAATATGGACGACCTGAGAGTACAGTCTTTTACGAAATCTCGAAAGCCCGATTCCTCTTTGACTTCTCTTTGAATGCTGCGCAAAAGAGAGGCAGATCCATAAGAAAATCCATGTGGATTGAATAGCTCAAGGGATGTCAGGAACCTTCGATGAAATAAAGATTTCTAGTATATGTCCCATTCTGAATGGAATCTTCCACTTATTTAGAAATAATTTTTTTTTTCATCTTATCCTTGTCCTTTGCCAACATTTAAATCGACTTATGCTTCACAACTTTCATCGATAAATGCCTGTAAATGCGTTAACCATCCCAATCCAAAGGCCGTCGACTCCGACAGACCCAAAAGACAAAAACAATAAACAGATTTAACGAGCTCGGACAATTGTCTTAATATGGAACCGAAACAATGGACCTGGCTGCGATCAATCGTCATGGACTGAACAGGCAGCAACAACAGAGCAAAGAGGAGAATGACAGCGATAGTTTCGATTTGTACAAAGGAACAATAAACTCCACGGGACAATTCTTGTCGCGGCAAACGGGGCCCACTGAAATAGATTCCACGGACAATGAGAGCAAATTCAGCAGGCAGCTACCGCAAGACAAATAACGAGAAATGACTCATTAGGCAACTCATAATGACGAATCCATTCGAAACCGATATCGCATAATATATAACAAGGAAGTATAACAATAAACAAAATACACAGCTGACCGGTTTAGATTAAGCTGGCCTTATGGCAGCACGAGTTCTTGCCTTGAAAGGGAGTAGGTGACCTTGAATGGACCTCTGGACTCTGTCCAACCAAAAGAGACCAATATGAAGTAAACAACAAAATCCCACGCTAGATGCTGCTGCAACTTCTGTGAGAGTCAATTACCGCTAATAGCTTAAATAGGGAAACGACAATAACAATATAGCCCAAATATAAACAAAATGCGTGACGTTCATCTGAATTACAAACATCGGTCGTAATCGGAATCACACATAATTAAAAATCCATCAAAACAAAGCGTTAACAGTGTTAAACATGAAATAATCTGACACCTGATAAGTCAACTATCGATATAAAAGCAATAATTGAATCCAGTCAGCCTATGATGATTGATCGGTTTTATTCATTAACATATCCCACGGATAAATTTCGTAACCCTATCAGGTTACATTTTCCCAGGTTTACTCTGCTACAACCCGTTTTGTTTTTTCATTTACGTATTTCGAGCTTTCAAAATGTTCTTTTTCATGAATGTATTTAAACAGAAACTTCCTCATTAAACTGCTATGAATGGAATACAGAGGAGAATCCAGTGAGTACTAAAATTTACAGATAGTGACAGTGTACGGTAATAATACATCCAAACCGAGGTTATAATAATAATAATAATAATAATAATAATAATAATAATAATAATAATAATAATAATAATCACGAGGCGTACAGCAGAACTAATCAGAATGTTAAGAAACGCATCGCACGATGAGAAATAAGCAGGACGAGGAGAAGCCGTCGTAAAGAGAGAGAGAGAGAGAGAGAGAGAGAGAGAGAGAGAGAGAGAGAGAGGCGGCGGGGGTGAGTAAAAACCTGAGGATTGCACCAACACATGATTTTGACATATGCAGATGACGGACTTCAAGTTATTCACCAAGCCGGTCCCTTGTACGTAAAGAATGAAAGAAAACGCACACACACATGCATTAAACTGACAGTAATATATAAACATATAGAAAAGTATAATTAGGAGTAAAATTAAAATACTAACACGAACGGAAACAGATTCATGCATTAGATATAGAAAAGGAAATGCTCCCTAACACATGAAAGTGTAACAAAGAAAATAATCATGCATACACACACACACACACACACACACACACATATATATATATATATATATATATATATATATATATATATATATATATATATATATATATATATATATATATATATATATATATATGCACATTCAGAGAAAACTAAATTTGCTAACATGTTAAAGTAAATTAATGCATGCACATTAAACAAATAAAAATAACCTTGCCAGGTGCCTGAACAAAGTAAGGAATTAAGTTACCAAACACAAACACATGCATGCACAAGATTATACGCGCATGTTACAAATACACAAAAATTACTGACAAAATTACCAATAGAGTCGCACAGCAACACATCGCCTATAAAGAAAACGTTGCCAGATGTATGTATATATATATATATATATATATATATATATATATATATATATATATATATATATATATATATATATATATATATATATATATATATATATATAAAATAGAGTAATACAGCCACCAAACACTTACTTATAGGACAAGAAAATTTTAAACAAAATTTTAAAAACGGTACGGAGACATTACATACCTTAATGTAAAAAAAAATTAAAACTGTAACAAATTAAGGTATCAAATAAAACTGATCAGCGATCTCAGAACAGCAGCAAATCAGTACACTTGAAAAATAAATGAAAGGGCACTGGAAACGTTGACTAGTAATTTAAGAAACTAAAATTAAAACAAAATAAACATGAAAGTTGATGGTTAAATTTTAAAATATATTTAACGCACGAAAAAAATCTATTTAAATGCTTTTCTTCAAATCAAAGCAGAATAATTACCAGCAAGGTGATGAAGCATTTGTTAGGACGAAAATTTACAACAACAAAAATCCCACGTCAACAGGATCTTTCCCAATTCCAGGCTACGGATATGCAAAGGTAAATACGCAAGAAATAATTCAGCAAAACAACAATTTCTTGAATAATTAGTTTTGGTATGGTGGTGAAAGAAACGCGTTGAGGGTATAACTTTGTCCCACACTGTGAGTGGTAGAGCTCTACGGAGCTATAAAATACATAGTTACATAGTTTAAAAAAAAAAAAAAAGTGGTAACATGAGAATATCTAAGCCACTGAAAAAAAACTTTTATTTAAGAATATGTAAATCTCTAAGAAAACTTTCATTTGAGAATATCTAAGCCATTGCACAGAACTAAAGAGCAACTTGAGTACTTTAAAAATAATTAAAGAATCTGGAATACCAACATGGTTTGAGAAACGACAACGAAGGAAAATAATAGGTGTTTTGGTCTTTGCAACCTCGGGGGCGTTAATAAAGTCTTCTTTAAGAGATACGAGTACGTATGCTTGCGAGCACATAAGCTGAAATTTCACTAGGCAGCATGTTTTGGACTCCATTACCCAACCATATCCCTTGGGACTGGCAAACCTCAAAAGCATCACTGACTCAGTAAGAGGTAAGCATGGGTATCTCAAAATCATAATAAAAAAAATAAATAAATAAATAAATATAATATAAATAATATCAAAATCACAATATATATATAAATAAATATATAAAATATATATAAAATATATATATATATATATATATATATATATATATATATATATATATATATATATACTGTATATGATACTGCTTCTCTGACAAGAATTCAGTGTTTGGTCCCTCTCCAACTTTACCCAAATTTGAATAAGACCGTAGACTTTCCTGTCAATAGCCTTTATTTTACTCTCTCTCTCTCTCTCTCTCTCTCTCTCTCTCTCTCTCTCTCTCTCTCTCTCTCACTTTTCCTTCGCTGGCAT
>NC_089749.1:54538607-54548607 GCF_040412425.1 Macrobrachium rosenbergii | reverse complement strand
ATACATACTGTGTATATATATATATATATATATATATATATATATATATATATATATATATATATATATATATATATATATATATATATAAAATACTGAGCCACTAGTGGTATTTAATATAAATTCACTAGTCCTTGTGCAATAAACATCCAAATGGAAATATGAATGATAAGTGTTTCTCGCTCGACTAGTATTCGCACCTTTGCCTAAATAAATAAATTACTACATATATACATACACACATTATATATATATATATATATATATATATATATATATATATATATATATATATATATAATTACGTTATATATATATATATGTGTGTGCGTATGTGTAACACACTATGGACCCACGACAGATCTTGTCCGCCGAATTCCTAACGAGACAGAAGACAGACCTGCAGGAGGGAGGACCTTCTCTCTCAACCTGTGGCCCCTCAGAAGAAACAAACAAAACCGGTCATCCACAAACGGCCTTTCCCCGAGGGACAGGGAAGCCTGGTGGTTATTTCTACTTGCGAGGAGATACATCTCCCACATGTAAAAGAGGTCTATCAGGCTTTGCACGCCCTGGGGAGAGAAGCGTCTGGCGTAACCATTGAATACCAAATTAGGCCTCTCGTCACTTCAGCTAGGCCGAACGACAATATCAAGTATTGCGTATGGTGCACAGACCACCTTTCTCCAGCAATCGTAGCCAGGCCAGATAACTTACAAGCATGCAATCTGTCAATCACGAGGCATAATAATAAGAGTAATACAAGAACAAAAGTAGAAGCGATGGTCGTGTTAATAAAACGTTAGGCCAGAGAGCTCGATGCGGGACAGAAAAATTGTGACGGCAACCTAGCTACCCGGTTGGTGAGGGGGGGTGGCGGTTAGCAAGCGTAAATTATTGTTACCGCCCACTCCTTTTCGAAATTACACTGTCACTGTTGTTATTGGACTCCCACATCATAGCAGCTTTACAGAGCTTGGTCAAAACAACAGCCATAAATCTGGGGGAGAGCTAGTACCCAAATACATTAAATGAAGCGTTCAGGATTCTGTTTTCAGGATGGCAATGCGCTCAAGTTTTGTAAAGCATTAAATTACAGACACTCTCTCGTGACTCATGATTCGAAGTGACACATACTAAAATTTCGCGAGAACAGATGTCGAAAATTTCGCTATAGCAGACTGAGCCGGCATGATGGACCTTCAACTTCGTGAACATGTATGAGTGTGGATAACCTTTGTTATCCCATTTAATTTTCTGAGCAGAAAACTATTGTGCCGGCTTTTTCTGTCCGGCCGCACTTTTTTCTGTCCGCCCTCAGATCTTAAAAACTACTGAGGTTAGAGGGCTGCAATTGGTGTGTTGATCATTCACCCTCCAATCATCAAACATACCAAATTACAGCCCTTTAGCCTCTGTATTCTTTATTTTATTTAAGGTTAAAGTTAGCCATAATCGTTCCTCTGTTAACGATCTAGGCCAGGCTACCACCGGGCCGTGGTTAAAGTGTCGTGGGCCGCAGCTCACACAGCATTATACCGAAACCACCGAAAGATTGATCATTTTCCGTGGACTTGATTATACGCTGTAGCGGCTGTACAGAAAACTCCATATATTAGTTACTACTGGATTCGTTAGATACATTATTTATCCTCAACAAGAAAAACGAAAGAGCAGCGTTAAAGACGTGAAAAAATCGCCCTCACAAATGCTGAAATTGCCGCTTCTTCTCCGCGAACATGTCAGATGTCTTATAATCTTACGCCCACTCGTATCATCTTCCACATCTTCCATTAACCTTCTCCTATCTGCGCGAAACCAAAATTCGCAGCAGGAGAATATTTCGAGGAGTATATCGGACCCGAAATACTATGATGAACATTCCGAGGGGCGGTACATAAAGGTTCGGAAGCGGACGAGGAAATAACATCCATCTCAATATCTTGCTCATCACGATCTTAGTCTGCAGCATCAAAGATGGGCTTCGTCAGTGGTCCCTAAAGCTGTCTAGTCACCCTGACCTTTTAACAAGTGGCTCCTGTCTCTCCCACGGACAGACAGACAGCCCATAAGCTACCTCGTAAAGCGTCTGATATGTTGATATGGCCGATGGGGAGACCAGATGGGCATATTCTCTCTCTCTCTCTCTCTCTCTCTCTCTCTCTCTCTCTCTTATTGGCAGTGATCCCAGTAAAAGTCGATATACTAAGAATTCATGTCACAGATTGAAAAATGGAGGAGCTGTGCAAAATGCATTAATATTTATCTTCCAACACATGTTCTCGTATAATAACCATATATATATATATATATATATATATATATATATATATATATATATATATATATATATATATATATATGTGTGTGTGTGTGTGTGTATGAGTATGCATATATATATATACATATAATATACAAATACCTACAAATACAGGCGTTATTACGAATAAATGTATGTGCATGCTTTCATACATAACATAATTTAAGCGGCAAAGCATATATGAAATTTAACGGGTTTAGTAATCCCGTTAGGGCGTTACATAAAACGCGAAAATAAAATTATTACGAAAGCTACGGAAATATGAGCTAATCCTTTACGTTTAATACACCAGGAAAAGAAAAACATAAACATCTGAAAACAAACTTTTCATAAGAAGAATAAACGTAAATTACATAAAAGTGAATTTTATCAATCCCTAACAAAATGCCTATTAACGCATTTATACTCCGTTTCTTTCAAATGAACACCATATTCTTCGGAAACTTGAGTTTCAAGTAAATGGCCCCTGTGGGCTTGTTCCAGATAAATGGAGTTCATCTTTTGAATAATAATAATAATAATAATAATAATAATAATAATAATAATTACCAAAACTGCTATCCTCCCCATAAGATAAGCCATAGTGAAAAAAGTAGGAAAACAGAGGTAGGTACAAGGAAGGTGGAAAACAGTACAAGGGACCCGGATGCGTTTTACTTTCTATATCCTTAGGAACTCATTTCTGAGAGGCGTAATGAAGACTGACGAGGTGAAAGTCACGAGAGCAGGAGCAAAATAACTTTCTTTCGGACAAGGGGGAATAAAAGATCTCTCCCCACTGACGTTATTTATATGAAATTAACTTTGCATATTTTCGTACAGGGTACATACATTTTGATAAGAATGAAAAGGAAGACCGGCTATTGCACAGGAACTTGTTAAAGATAACTGAAACAGATTTAACGACTAAAAACCGGACTGTGATACAAAATAATAGTTAATTACAAACGAGAGCGTTAATGTTAGTAAGAGAAAACTGTAGGATTGAATTGAATTGAATATGAAATTTAGCCCAAAGGCCAGGTACTGGGACCTATGAGGTCATTCGGCGCTGAAACGGAAATTGACAGTATAAGGTTTGAAAGGCGTAACTGGAGGAAAACCTCGCGTTGCACTATGAATCGATTGTTAGGAGAGGATGGAAAGTATGATGGAAGAGAGAGAATACAGGAAGACGTACAGTAAATGGAACGAAAGTGGTTGCAGCTAGGGGCCGAAGGCACGCTGCAAAGAACCTTAAGTAATGCCTACAGTGCACCGCATTAGGTGCACTGACGGCATTACCCCCCCCCCCCCAACGGAAGAAAACTGTAGGAGGGTTTATTTTTTTATTAATCCACGCCCAATCAGCCCCATTCATCATCATCATCATCATTCGGCAATTTCCCCTTGGGCCGCATTCAGGGGTAACACACGTAGGCAGAATAAATGATCCTTTGATGCTGTATGGATGTGACAAACGACAAGGTGACAAGATCCGTGATGCATCATTGAAGAGACAAACTGAGAGAGAGAGAGAGGAAGTATGGTGATCAATAGGAATGGAAAAGCCTACCTTTAAACAGTCCACAAAAAAGAGACTAAGAAAAATGAAACTGTTCACAAAAAAGACTAAGAAAAATGAAACTGTTCACAAAAAAGACTAAGAAAAATGAAACTGTCCATAAAAAAGAGACTAAGAAAAATGAAACTGTTCACAAAAAAAGACTGAGAAAAATGAAACTGTTCACAAAAAAGACTAAGAAAAATGAAACTGTTCACAAAAAAAGACTAAAAAAATTAAACTGTTCACAAAAAAGAATAAGAAAAATGAAACTGTTCACAAAAAAGACTAAGAAAAATGAAACTGTTCATAAAAAAGACATAGAAAAATTAAACTGTTCACAAAAGACTAAGAAAAATGAAACTGTTCACAAAAAAGACTAAGAAAAATGAAACTGTTCACAAAAAAGACTAAGAAAAATTAGTATTTCCAAAATAATAACTAAGATGAAGAAAAGCTTCCTAAACTAGTGTTTTCTTAAAATTTAGAAAGTACCACACCTAGTAAAATAAAAATGTTTAGGGGTTGCAAAAAGGTAAAAATTTCTCAATGGAAAAAGCTCAAAATAAACAACAATCAAAGAATTAGGACGTCAAAGATAGAGAGAAGAGCTGAGAGCCCTTTGTTAGAACGCCTCACCTTTACTATCTGAAATTTCCTTTCAAAGATATTCGGATGGCACTACTTTAATAACTAATAAGCTCACCTCGATTAAAATAAATGATGTATTCTTACGGTTTTCTTCTTAATAATTTGCTTATGCTTCATTATACATCGGTGGACCCATACCATCAAAAACAACGGAAATATAAGAGAGAGTCGAAAGACAAGTACGTTACATATCGACGAAGTCCATAGTACCCTCATTCTGCATATTGGGATAGTGACGAAGGAGGAGGGCCCAAAAACAGTGCCTATAAACACAGGATGTGTAATATAGACATTACCAAGACAAGTAAAATACATAGCATTAGCTCGTAAGCACTTACAAACCCAGATCCTGTCAGTTTTCCGGATCTGTCTAAAACTTATTGGCTGGCAAAACAACTTTGGCCTGGGTTCACTATCGGAGGTATGAATAAAACTGACCAAATCTGCCGTCCAAAAACTTAGTGATTAATTTTCCATACGGTTAAAAATATTAGAATCACGATCCTGGGTCAGCATCGGAAAAGCCTGGCTCAGGATCTAGAACTAAATCCATTCTATAACTAAATCGTCTCTCCCCTGTCCCAAGGTCTGACCTGCAATTAGACGCGGGTGGCCAAAGCAACTTTGGAAGTTATGTGACGGGGATAATTATGAAAAAGAAAATTATTAAAAAATGCAACATTTGCCTCAGCTCTCTGAAGGCTTATATGCAGCTTATGTCCTTCATCAGTATATTTAAAAGCTTTACGTCTCATTAATTTAATTTGTTACGATGTTATCAACTAAGAATCACATCGTAACTTGACGCTGTCAGGAAGTAACTTCTTAGAGTACACCATCACAAACAGACGTGCTTTCCATAAAAAATATAGTATATAGGTGAACACACACCATATACATACATACATACACAAACATATATTATATATAATATATATATGTGTGTGTATATATATACTATAGATACATACATTTTATATATTTATATAATATATATATATATATATATATATATATATATATATATATATATATATATATATATACATATACATATATATATATATATATATATATATATATATATATATATATATATATATATATATATACACACAAAACTTTTCTTTTAAAGTCTGGATCAGAATGGGTCTTAACCTTCCTGCTCTGAACAAGTACTTTAGGATTTAAGGTCCAAGCCTGGTACCCTTCTCCCTCCATCCCCAGGGTGCAACCTATCCGAGCCACCTAATCACCAGGCACGCAGCCCCATCCCACCCAGTTGGGAAAGCAGAGGGTCAACAGCCTTTTGTCAAAGTAGGTTTCAAGTAATGTAATGGTAAGTAATGTTTCCGAGGAAATTTGGAACACCTACTGTATATAGATGGAGTACTGTCGCAAAAGTAAAAGTGGTACTGATGGAAGTTCGTACGAGTTGGAGACGGAGACTAAAATAGCTGATGTTTGAAGTGATAATGCAATATATTTTCACATTTAAAAAGTTTTTACTGAAGTGAGTATGAATACGAGTAGTGTGGTAGGGTAAATGCATGCCTCAAAGATGATAATGTTGGCAAGGAGAGTGAGACTGCAATGCTTTACTCTGCCTGATGTGTATATTATACATATTTACAAATTTTATATATATATATATATATATATATATATATATATATATATACATGTGTGTGTGTATATATACATACACATATATAACAAATACATATATACATATGTACATAAAAAATAAATTTATTATGTGTGTGTATGTATATATATATATATATATATATATATATATATATATATATATATATATATATATATATATATATATATATATATATATATATATGTGTAAGAAATATCTAATGCAGTAAGAACGAAAGACGAGTTCAGCTAATTGGAGCAAGGAAGGCAGCAAGATCTCTACAAACAGTCTGAAAATGAATAGGGGCATTTGTGTGGAACTGAGAAATATTATCTCTGGGAATAAAACACTTAACTGTATGGAGAATCCCTTCAATCAACATTTTTTTTCTTGAAGTGAAGTGAGATCGCCCAGGGGGACTGAAATTAAAACTGAGAGTGAAAATGCCGATATGAACTGCCTACGTTGTGTAGGTGCAGAAAGGGTTCAAAGGTCGAGAAACAAGATTAAGACAATATGGCAGAATGGTAAAGTGCAGCATATACTATGGTGATTTGTTCATGTTGAAAGAATGGGAGATGCTGGTCCATGTAAATAAGTATAATTCACACTGAATAACTAAAAGGATCGATTCTGTGCTACAACAACAGGATTTTAATTCAAACCTTGAAGTACCAGAGGCACTTCAAGATGAAACCTAAAGCTGCAATAAACGCCGGAGGGTCGACCTATTGCCGATGAGGGTTTGTGTAGGTGCGAGTAACTTTCCTAAAAATAGAAACATCACATAAGTCAACTTAATTTATAAAAACATAAAGATTGTTTATGTATACTGATCAGATATCTATAAACAGAGAGAGAGAGAGAGAGAGAGAGTGTGTGTGTCATGGTAAAAAAAAACAAATAATTTAAAAAACACAAGTCCCATGATTCTAAATCCAACACAGGAAGCCAAACAGCAGTTTTGTGTTAACCCTTCAGAATACAACAATAACCACATGACTAAGTATTAAAACTACACATGATACTACATGGCAGCTGCCACCAGATATGACGCACAGGACAAAATATGTGGAATTGCATGCTGTCGTGGATGGCAGGGAACACGACACGTAATAAAAGCTTCACAGTACCAGGTATTTAATCGAAAGACACGCCAAAGGGCCTTCCCTTCATTAATGTTCCTACACTTAAAAAAAAAAATAGAGGCAACATGATACGGCTTAACCCCGTTGACAAGGATGTTTCTCTCCCTTATTTGGGTCAAATAAATTCACGACGAGATCTAGAAACCATTTTCTTCGATGACCTATCACACATGCTAGCTTGCTCATGAGGAATTAAATAAATGAGATGGTTTTTCTGACACTTGTTGACGTTAATGGAGTACCTGCCATCCGCAAAATGAAGGTATATAATGAAAATGAAATGAAGAAAGAGCTAATCTGGAATAAGTAACTATTCCTGGATTATCATATCTTTGTTTCTTAACCCGTAAGTCGGGTTCTAGCACTTCAGGTAAAATGCAGAATAATAAGACACGGGAAAATGCCCTTCGTTGTCTTAAAATAGAAAAAATAAAATTGTAAAGTGGCGTTAAATTTATCCATCACGAAAGATTACAGTAAACAACAATACACCATAACTTTTAACACACACAATACACATACATACATACACACATTATATATTATATATATATATATATATACATATACATATACATACAAACAACCAATTTACAAGAAGAAAAAGACATAGCAGTCCTTTCCTAGCCTCAGGCGCAAATTCAGCCACTCTTTACATCGGAGACGGCAGCAGGTAACCCGACCCAGGCTCCGCTTATCTATTTTTGACTTGTAAATGCAGCACCATCGCCTGTATAATTGCTATCATATATCACACCTGAGACATCCTTATGGGGCAGCCTCACATTCGATGGGTGGGCGATGAAAGGATCAAGTGCGGCCTCTCCCATCAGAGCAATAAGGCTCAATTTCCTATGCCGGCTAAGGCCATTCCCTGGCTTAAAAGACTCCGCCAACCACAAAACGTGTTAGTCTTTCAGTATAAAGATATTCCTTTACTATTCTGCTGAGGCGCAGGAATAGACACATACACACACACATATACACATTCCCTATGGGCTCCTACTGGAGAAATAGCATAAGGGTAGCTTTACCTGCAGCACCATACAAACACACACACACATAAATATGTGTGTGTGTGTATGTTTGTGTGTGTGTTTTTGTGCTTGAGTGTTTGTGTGATTGTAAAAAGGTTTTAAAGGAATTTTCAAAAAACTCTTCCATCGTCACCACCGGTAGTCAGATTTTTTCAGGGAAACTTCAAGCACGAATAAGATTCCTAAGCTCGGGTTACATTTCTTGATACGTGAATTTACCCCACTCCTCCTTCTCTCTCTCTCTCTCTCTCTCTCTAAATTATGCCCATTGTACTTTAAATGCCCCATCGGCAGTGGTACCTCAGCTGTTTTCGCCCTGACTTTAGCGTAGTGGTCCCGAGTACATAACTCAGTCAAGGCATTGGACTTGGAATATAAAATTTACGCCAAGGGGCAAGCGATGGAATCTATGAGGACATTCAGCGCTGAAACGGAAGGTGAGAATAAAGGAGGTTTGAAAGGTGCAACAGGAGGAAACCTCGCAGTTGCGCTACGAAACAGTTGTTAGCAAAGGGTGGAAAGTAAGGTGGAAGTAAGAGAATATGAACAGAAGAGCAGTAAAAGGAATGAAAGGGGTTGCAGTTAGGGGACGAAGTGATTCCGCAAAGAACCTAAGGTAATGTCTACGGTGCACCGTGTGGGGTGTAATGGTGGCACTACTCCTTTACGGGCTCAGTCAAGGAATGAAAACTTCACCGGCAAAACACGACCTTACGGCCCAGTAGCCTGAGGCTAGGGGATTGAAAGACCAATAGTTCTGCGTACTGAATCATCAGCAGCCACTGCCTAGTTCGCCCTAGTCCTAAACTTGAGCGATGGATATGCTAGGTCTCTAGGCCTGGGCCTTGCCATGCCTCTCGTGAGGGACCTTTAAACCCTTACAAAGGCCGATGGTTAAAATTTCCGTAAGGTAGGAATGAGGTGTTAATAACGGCATTTTTATGGCATCTGCGGAACTGAGCTAAATACAAACCCAAATGACCTGACGGACGGAAGAAAGAATGAAGAAATGTGACGTAAAGATAAAAAAAAAAAAAAAAAAAAAAAGGTCAACACACGAAGTGCATGAAATTATCAGAAAGCATCCTTCCCCCTGTTCAAGAAACTGAGCTAAACGCAAAATCAAAATCTGTTAGATTAGGGCCAAAACAGAAGGTCAAGATCAAAATTGGGCATGCATCCTTCACAGTGGTCGAGAAAATTATCTTAATGGAAAATCAAGAAATGTGAAGTCAATGTCGCATGGATAAATAAATCAATCAAAACGCGCAAGTGCACGTCCCAAAAAATTATTATTTCTATGTTCAAGGGTGATTATTAATAACTGAAAATGCATATACACAATGGCCACAAGATTATTTTACTGTGTTCAGGGATGAAAAGAAAAACAACCACTCAGAGAGAAAACTACTTATATTTTAAACCTGTGCAAAAGGAAAAATCAAACGAGCGCGTATAAGTATGTCCATAACAAGATTTGATCTTCTGATGACAGACAAACAATAAAATATCCATTAGCATCATAGGACGCAATGAAATTCTAATCCCCTGAAACGTAACACTGGCCCTAGCGCGTCACGCAGTCTAACAAAGCCTTTGAACTTCCATCCGGAATAAAAGAAAACAAAGGAAACCAACCATATTTAGCAT